>NC_134485.1:318098167-318173167 GCF_040206685.1 Ascaphus truei
TTTTTATTGCAACATAATTACTTCACTTTTGATGATCAGTATTTTTTACAGACACAAGGGACCGCAATGGGCACATCATTTGCACCCTCATACGCCAACTTGTTCATGGGTTTTTGGAGACTTATCACATTTTCGGTGACAATAATCCTTATAGACAATATATCAAATTCTATCGTCGCTATATCGATGACTTACTTTTGATTTGGTGTGGGGATACACAAACACTTTTATCCTTTTTAGATTATATCAATGCCAATGATTGTAACTTGAAATTTACTCATACCATACATGATCATCATATTGATTACTTGGACCTGCATCTTTATGTAGATACAAATTTGTTGATACAGACAGATATATACAGAAAGGAGAACGCTCGCAACTCGCTGTTAAGAGCCAATAGTGCACACCCGAGACCACTGCTCAATGGTATCCCCAAAAGTCAGTTTTTAAGATTAAGAAGGATTTGCTCCACAGAGGAATCCTTCGATACTCAAGCTGAAAATCTCAGACAAAGGTTTCTAGCTCGTGGATACTCTGACAGTGCTATCGGGAATGCACTTAATAATGTGAAAAAGCTTAAAAGGGCAGATCTCCTACACAGATCCAAAAAGAATAGGCCAGTTGAACAAAAACAAGGAATTATGGTAGAGAGGCACCTCTCTTCATCACCACCTATTCCAGACAAGCTGGCATCATTCGGTCTATTCTGAACAAACACTGGGAGGTACTCAGATTGGACCAAGATCTGAAAAAATACACCAAATCAAACCCCAGAATAGTGTACAGGAAAGCTAAGACGCTGGGGACTCATCTTTCACCAAGTATGTATAGAACCAAAAAACCCACTAAAAGTACTATCCCTAATGGGTTCTACAAATGTGGATCCTGCAATTTCTGCAAATACGCCCTACCTATTAAATCCATCAAGAATATATATACAGGCCAAAAACATAGAATCAATTCTTTCTTAACATGCAATACAAAGTATGTGATTTACATTCTGAGATGTGCATGTGGCTGTAGCTATATAGGTAGAACGATTAGACCTTTAAAAATAAGAATTAGTGAACACATCAGAACCATCAAGAAAAAAGATGAGAAATTTCAGTCGCTAGACATTTCAATCAATGCTCAATGGGCTCGGTAGACCAACTTACATTTAGCGCCATTGAACATATTGCAATACATCCAAGAGGTGGAGATAGGGAATCTCTTCTCAACTGTCGGAATATGCATTGGATTTATACCCTTGGGACTTTGATGCCCAAGGGTATGAATACCGACTGGGAACTTAAACACTTTCTCAAATAATGTTATCTGATGTTCATACATATCCTTGCTCTTTTCGCCCTCTACCTCTCCCCCCTTTTTCTTTCCCTCCCCTCCTTTTTCCTCCCTTCCTTTCCCTTTCTCATTCCTCCCTCCCCTTCCCACCTCCCCTTGCCCCACCCCCTCCCTCTTCCCTCTCCTTCTCCCTTCCCCTTTTCCTTCTCCCTTCCCCACCCCCTTTTCTTATTCCCCTTCTCCTTCTTCCTCCTCCCCTCCCCCTTCCCCCCTCCCCTCCCATCTTTCCCCCCCCCCTTTCCTCTTCCCCCCTCCCTTTCCTCTTCCCCCCCCCCTCCCTTTCCCCCTCTCCTCCCTATTCCCATCGGACCTTGCCCCCCCCTTTTTCCCCCCCCCCTCCCTTCCCCCCTCCCCCCACCTTCCCATGTTTTCTCTTCCATTCCCTACTTATTTCCAACTATATAATTACTATCTTATATGTATATTTTGGACGTCTCTGACATAGAAATCTGTATACCACTGTTTAATTATCTATCCATGTCACTAGAGAGGCTCAACTCCTAATTATTTTATATATACCCCTGATTGTCTACAACAGATGTTTGATAAATAGTATAGCTTTCTCATTTGTAAAAATTATATCTGCAAAGATGTATTTTGCTCTATGTATATACATACATTAAGGACTGTGGATGATATTATATATAGCTACATATTAGACATAATGAAGAATATTGTACATAACCATACAAATGATATAATGATGCCCTCCATGTTCTCCATTTCAGAGTAGAAGATTGCTTCTATACATGTTTATAGTATTGTTTTTAACTCTGTATGTTGTCATTAGTGCATGTTGAGTTTACAGCATGCAGTAGCTTCGCTCCTGATATAGGTGTCACTCCCCTTTTCCTCCCTGATATCAGTGAAGCATTCGCAACCTAAGGAGCTCATTGGTCCAGGGTATGGACCAATCAGATTATACCTTGACGATCCCGCGCCAATGGCAGATGACGTCATCAATCAGCTGGAGGCAGGGGAACTCCTATATCAGCTGCGGTAGCCGCAGTCTGTTTAGTATTCTCGTTGACAAAGGGCGACGGCCCGAAACGCGTTCGAGATTTTTAACATATCCCATGCCATGATGTCTACCATGGAATAAAGGATTTTTAACAGCGGTATCTAGCCCCCTTCTTACTGCATTTGCTGTGCTCCGTTCTTTCCGCAAGGATATCTTGTTGCTGCTTTCTCAAACGTGATGCACGCCGTGGGACTCACTACACAGGATTTCTCTCTACTGTGAGTACATCCATCCGTTTATTACGGCTGGCTATTCATTTACTGTTGTCTTTTCTCCAGGGGGGATACAACATTCTGTGTTACTGGGAGGTCAGAGATTTTTTACTGACACTCACCAATATAATACAGTTCCCCCATACTTCAGGAGATATAATCAGAGACATATTTATATCTATATATCTGTAGAGAGTGGTGTCTCCCTGTTTCCCTCATATAGAGGCATTATTTCAAATGGACATCTAAAGATTTCCTGCAGTTGAGCACGGTACACTTGGAACGCTGTGTCCTAGTATCTACAAACATACCACTAAGAAGTCACCTACTGAGCTGGTATATAACCAGTTAAATACCACCCTTGCTTCAGAAAAGCCTTTATCTCTCTCACGGTTATCTCCCACTTGGAGATTATTTTTCTGGTGCACTAAAATACAAACTCTGACGTACTGCCAATTTGGGTAAAAAGCACCATGTATATACACATACTATACACTTTCTAACAAATATACTTACCTGATACTATCAGGATACTTAAAGGGGCTTCTTATTCCCCTTCACCTCTGTGTATCCCGAGAGATCGCCACAGTACAGACACACGGACTGTGACGCATGCGCAGTCCGGCTCTGAATATTCCATAGACCAATGCGTGTTGCATCTTTAGAGGCACATTTGGTCCCTAACGTTTTAGGTCCAAACGCACTATAGTCATTCTGAACACTGATTTCTCCATCATTATCTACATAAACTAATACCATGATATTATTAGAGACACTCTACTGAGATATATATATACCTCTACTAATAGAAAAATAAATAAATTGTATTAATTATACAAGATACAAACGTAAACACAGATAAAAACAGCGCTAGCACAGCATATGACTCAATCATGCAAAAACCTATTGCAATCACACCTCCGGTATATTCAAAACCGGAAAAAGTATATCTGGCAAATGGGTATATAAAGGATCCCAGATGGTGGCGCACTGCAGACCTTTATAAAATAATGTGGTCAGAAGCAGCTTACACAAACTAATTAAAAATACTTTATTATAATAATAATACAGATATGATTAAAATGGATACACAGCCTAAAGAAGGGTGTATATCTATAAACAAGGTAAAGGTGCCTCAAAATAGTATTTCAAATAAATCCTATTTTACCTGTGAATATATATATATAAGCTGCTTCTGACCACATTATTTTATAAAGGTCTGCAGTGCGCCACCATCTGGGATTCTTTATATACCATTTGCCAGATATACTTTTTCCGGGTTTGAATATACCGGAGGTGTGATTGCAATAGGTTTTTGCATGATTGAGTCATATGCAGTGCTAGCGCTGTTTTTATCTGTGTTTACGTTTGTATCTTGTATAATTAATACAATTTATTTATTTTTCTATTAGTAGAGGTTTGAGTGCATCCCCATAGGGTCTTTTCTATTTGTCGTGTAATCCAATAAGAATTTTAACCCAGGGAGTGTTAGGACCTGCTATGGTCATGCCTTGAAAGTGGCAGCAGGCTCAAGACACTTTGGCCAAGGTAGGTATTGCACTGTGTATTTTTGTCACATTGGAAGTAGCTTTGGGCATCTTTGTCTGTTTTTTTGTTGTATTAAAATAAATGTTGACATTCCTTACGAATAAAGCAAATTCACAATGAAAGAAAAATCCCTACAATTATTTTGCATGTTGTATGTGTATGTATGTATGTATGTATGTATGTATGTATGTATGTATGTATGTATATATATTTTTTTTTTACATTTAACTATGCAGAGAAAAAGCACACATTAATTTTCCCTGTTTGTATTACTTGAAGTCAAGTATTCTTACGTGTTGTTTTGTGTTACCAAAAAAAAAAAACAGGATTAAAAGGGCAAACAGATTAGCAACAATTGATAAGGAAAAATAAAAAAAAAAGTATTGCAATAGATGGTAAGATCAACCCTAAAAGGTTTTTGAAGTACCTTAACAAATACATTAGTAGAGAATATAGGACCCTTTCAGTTTGAGACGCGCAGGAAAATTATTGGACATAAGGAAAAGGTGGAGGTATTAAACAAATTCTTTGCCTCTGTATTTACCAGGGAAGAGTCAATTGCAAAAATAGTGCCATAGGAAGAAGCCACAACCTCTATTAACAAACAATTGGTTAACGGAGTGCATAGGCTGCTTGATAAAATTAAAGTAAACAAAGCACCTGGCCCAGATGGTATGCATCCAAAAGTTCTTACGGAGCCTGTTCAGTAATGGCCAAACCGTTATATTTAATATTTCAGGGACTTGAATTCCACAGGCACAATGCCACAAGATTGGTGCAAAGCGGACATAATGCCTATATTTAAAAAGGGGCTAGATCACTACCAGGGGATTAAAGACCTGTAAGCCTAACATCAATAGGGGGGAAGCTACCTGAAAGTTTAGTACCGGATAATATTCCGGAACACAACGGATAACAAAGTTACTAGTAATAGTCAGCATGGATTAATGAAGGAAAGGTTGTGCCAAACTAACCTTTAGTTTCTTTGAGAGGGGGGTGGGGGGGAAAGGGAGTATTCATTTAGACCAGGATAATGCAATTGATGTGGTCTACTTACATTTTGTAAAGGATTTTGATACAGTTCCACACAAGAGGTAAGGAAATTGGTCTCCGTAAACTTATTTGCACCTTGTGACGATGAAGGGGTACCCAGGCCATGAAATAAAGGCATTCTGCTCGGCTGGGTTCACCCGAGTCAGATAAAGTGTCTGTAGAGTGTCAGTTCTGCAGCTCAGGGCTGGCTGCAGTCCTATATGTAATAATATGTCTAAACTGCGCCCGCTAGGAATAAGGGGCCTCTAGCACTGTTTAAAGGGTTAATTGGATAAGTGTGCCTGTGGTTATGTGGTTGGGCCTGGCATTACAACACTATCACTGTGTAACCGCAGACAAGCAAGGGAAGCCTTAACCACAAGTTAAATTGGTTAAGTGGTCTGTGGTCAGGAAAAGATGCCGGATTGCAACATTGTATAATGTGGTCTCATCATTCAATTAAGGTCAATTGGTACAGTACGTCTGCGGTTATTGATTGAGTCCGAGCATTGCAACATTGCATCCTGGTCCCAAACCGCAGACCGGGGAAAGCTAACTTTTGATAGGAAGGTCCTAGCTTTCTAATTTTTGGTATGCAGAGTGCCAGAGGGTAGACATGTAATCTGGTATAGTTATGAGACACTAATTTATTTAAAGGTATAAATGAGAAGTAGCTCTGGGTTTAGTATTTTAAAAAGTTATAGGAACCAGGACATTTCCATTTCAGCCAGGCAGGACAGCGGATACATTAAGCATTCACTATTGTCATTTGTAATCAGGGATGAGTCATGTATAATGTAAGTCCGGACTTCTGAGACTCCCTGTGGAGTTGACTCCAGAGTGTCTGTAGAAGTCCGGGGCTTCAAAAGACACCGACCTGGGGAAAGTGCTAAATGTCAGGAAATGTAAATAAACGGTTTGCCTAGCAGATGTCCGGGCATCCTGGAGAAAGGTAGACATTCTGCCGACTTGTAGGGGCTTGGTCAGGTATGCTAAGCGGGTCAAGTGCGAAGTTATCGCATGACCCTTGGCATACCGTGAAACCATTTGCCCGGCTGCTAGAACTGTTGCAAAACTTGCCATTAGGTGGGAATTTGCTTCCCATGCCAAGATTGGCTGTGTATTACCCAGATAGGCTTGGGAGGGTGTCATAAGCCCGTGCAGGCTATCGGGCGGGTGTTCAACTGTGTTCTTCTTTGATCCATCGAAAGGTATAGCGTGCGGTACAGAGACTATGCCATCGCAGCCAAGGCTTGTACCCCGCTACGAAAGTTCGTTAGAACGAAGGACTTGTAAACGAATTCTGCAACCGCAGAACGAAGATACTTCTTTCGACGGAGAAACAGGGGCTGCAAGCGGCGCCCCTTGCCAAAGACTGTTTCGCGTCTCTTGTTTGCGTATCAACCCCGCTCCTGGGAATTGATACCTAGAGACTGTATTTCGTGGAGTTTCGTTCTGGAAACCATTTATTTAGTTTTACTTCATTCTCGTGTTATTTCGTGGTATTTTGTAAATCAAGCTGTGTGTTTCTTGTGTGAATAAATTACAATCTATTTTCTCACGTTTTGTTCAAAGGATCCAGGTATTTTTGTGTGATAAGCACTGGTCACCCGTGACACCTGCACTGAAAACTGGTTGAAGGATAGACAACAGAGGGTCGTCATAAATTGAACCTTTTCAGGTTGGGCTAAGTGGAATACCTCAAGGTTCTGTATGGTGACCTGCTTAACTTGTTTATTAATGACCTTGAGGTTGGCATAGAGAGCAAAGTCTCCATCTTTGCTGACACTAAACTGTGTAAGGTAGTAAAATCAAGAGCAGGATGTAATCTCTCTCCAGAAGGACTTGGATAAACTGGAAACTTGGGCTGGTAAATGACAGATGAGGTTTAATACAGATAAATGCAACGTTATGCATTTGGAAAGCAAGAATAAGCTCCTTGTTGGAGAAGGATTTCGGAGTGCTTGTAGACAGCATGCTTAGCAATGGTGCCTAATGACGTGTAGTAGCTGCAAAGGCAAATAAGATCTTATCTTGCATTAAAAACTGGGAATGGATGAAAGGGAAGTAAGCATAATTATGCCACTGTGGAAAGCATTTTTAAGACCACACCTTCAATATGGAGTACAGTTTTGGGCAGCACTGCATAAAAGACATCATGGAACAAGAAAAGGTGCAGAGAAGAGACAAATTAATAAAGGGGATGGGAATTCTGATGTGTAAGAGGCTAGCTAAATTAGATTTGTTTACATTAGAAACCATATACAAATATATTCGGGGTCAATACAAGGAGCTTTCAAAAGAACTATTCATCCAAAAGGTGCAGTACGAACTACAAGGTTGGAGGAAAGGAGATTTCACCAGCAATAAACAAAAGGGTTCTTTACAGTAAGGGCAATTAAAATGAGTAATTCATTACCCATGGAGACTGGTGGCAGATACAATAGATATCTTCAAAAAAAGGTTCGATATCTTTTTAGAAAGGAACAGTATATAGGGATACATAACAAGTAAAACATGGAAAGGATGTTGATGTAGTGAGAAATCGGATTGCCATTATTTGGAGCCAGGAAGGAATTTCTCTCCCCACCCACCCCTCTGAGAATTCATTAGATAATGTTTCAATGTTTCACTGGGGATTTTTTGGTTTACCTCTCTGGATCAATGTACTGTAAATACAAATATAGGATAAGTATCTGCCATATACTAGAGTAGAGTAATTATGCCAGGTTGTTGAACTCTGCAATACAGGGGTACAATAACAACATTTTGAATAGATAAGAAATAACCTTATGGTTGTACCACAAGCCGGAAATGGAATCTCGTTGGGGAAGATAGGTGCACTGCTGAAAAATAAGGCTGGATCGCTCAAAGGTCTATTAAAAACGTATTTATTGAGCCGTCGGCAACATTATAAAATATAAAGAGCTAGCAGAGAGAACTCCAACGTGTTTAGCGCTTTATTAGAGCAAGAACTGGTAGAAGCATTCAGACATATGGAGGAATCAAACCGGAAGTACCACCCCCTATAAAGGGGATCAGGTGGCTGCGCCTTTGGTAGGAGTCTATTACAATTGACGGACAAAAACAAAACAAATATATTCAAAAGAGAGAATATATGTTAAAGCATCCACAAATAGTGTAAACACCAACAATGTACCCAGGTTGATTTTTGTCATAGACCAATGATCTGATATGTTGTTACCACATTATACATAGAAAGAATGAAAAAAAGGAGACTGTAATCTTTCGTCAAGATGGGTACTAGTTAGGAGGCATAAGAAGTACAATATGGATGTCACAAATTACTACTGAAAACAATGTCTTAAGTACGTATAATTAAAAACAAGGTCAGCTAGTTCATTAGTATTTTGAAGAACCTATAATGAATATTTCACAATGTTTCATGCTTAATATTTCTTTATATAGCTAATGGCTATCATTGATTTGCTGAAAAACACTAATTTATTAATATAAATATGAATGACTCATGTTTGAGGAGACGTCGGTGTGAATGTATTCATTTTATCATAAAGGATCATGATGTGTGTATTTTACCCTTAAATAGAATAAGGCGACCTGCTTCAGATCCCTCAAACTGAGGGGAATATGCACAAGTCTCCATATAACTTACCGCCCTTGCCTTAAATTATAGAGTGAGAGCCAAAAGATTCTTTCAGGTGTTTTCCTCAAAGTTCTTTGTGATTACCATACATATTTTAGTTTATTACAAATTAATTGGGCACTGAAGCAATTCGCCTCAATCTATTTAAAAGGTAATACACACATGATACTTTATGATTAAATTCATAAATTCACACCGACGTCCCCTCAAACTTGAGTCATTCATATTTATATTAATAAATTAGTGTTTTTCAGCAAATCAATGATAGCCATTAGCTATATAAAGAAATATTAAGCATGAAACATTGTGAAATACACATCATAGGTTCTTCAAAATACTAATGAACTAGCCAACCTTGTTTTTAATTATACGTACTTAAGATTTTTTTCAGTAGTAATTTGTGACATCCATATTGTACTTCTTATGCCTCCCAACTTGTACCCATCTTGACGAAAGATTACAGTCTACTTTTTTTATTCTATGTATAATGTGGTAACAACATAGCAGATCATTGATCTATGACAAAAATCAACCTGGGTACATTGTTGGTGTTTACACTATTTGTGGATGCTTTAACATATATTCTCTCTTTTGAATATATTTATATTTTGTTTTTGTCTGTCAATTGTAATAGACTCCTACCAAAAAGACGCCACCACCTTATCCCCTATAACATCTCAATGGTATTACCATTACAGGAGGACGATTTAAACGGGAACACAGGGGGTGGTACTTCTGGTTTGGATTCCTACATATGTCTGAATGTTTTTACCAGTTCTTACTCTTTGATAAAGCGCGCATACGCGTGAAACGCGTCAGAGTTCTCTCTGCCAGCTCTTCATATTTTATAATGTTGTCTACGGCCCAATAAATACTTTTTTATTAGACATTTGAGCGATCCAGCCTTATTTTTCAGCAGTGCATCGCCTATCTCCTCCCACGCGGGATTCCATTTCCAGCTTTCAATTTTGAGCAAGGAGCACGCTATCTCCGGACACTGTCTACATGGTTGTAAGTAAAATGGATTTTCATACACTTTGCTTTTTCTGAGCTTTATCACTGGAGATTGAATCTTGTATGTTGTGAGGGTGTCAGAATCTGTCATACTTCTATTGACATCCCTTCTAGATACTTTAACTCAAGTATTTCTTTCCAAAAATTAGGAAGAACAGACTATGGCACTTATCCTTTCCATTGTTATTATGGGTGACCCGGATCCATTGATTTCATGAACATTATAAAAAGTACACAACTATCACCAGTACTCTGGAGCACCGGTTTTTGGTAATCATATTCCCCTCTTTTCTTACCACAAGGAAAGAAAAATATGTTTGGGGTGTCAGGTGAGTATCACCACATGTTACTAGAGGACATTTCCGGTTTTTCTTTGTATACTAGTCTGCAAATGCAAATTTGGCCAAAATGAAAAGCATCTGTTCTGTATTAGCAACATATTCCATGACAGTTGAACACTAACAAATAGCGATTCCATGGATCATTGGTATAATCACCTAGGTCTGAGCCAGTAATTAACTACTACGATGAGTACACAGTCATATCAGAAAATATAAAAACTTATTTGCAAATAATTGCATGAGACAAACACTGAAATGACGCACAGTTACCTTTAGGCTTTTCTACAGATTTTTGGCAAGTGTCTTTAACTTTGTTGAAGAGGTCAGACCCTGCTAAACGTTTTGAAATGCCCACACGTAGCAAGACGGCAGCCGGTGTAAATTTTAAGAGGGCAGCACCAGATTCCCGCTGTTCCTTTAACTGCTTTGGCATCAGACTTGACCAGTCCACATTAATTACACCGAGAGAATCTGTATCAAATCAAAAAGTAGAGGGCACACAAAAGAGGACATTAACATCTAACCGTAGTAATAAATAGCATAGTTATCACATTGCATGTCCTCATAAGACAACTGACATTTTAAACTCAAGAAAGCAATGCTCAAAAGTGATGCAGTATTAAAGCATACTGTACAATAATATCTAATGTTTACACATCTACATTTGAGCCGATTTATCCCTCATTCCATATGACTACGGAAGCAAATAAGTTAAATTGTAGATGCTGTAATTGTTGCATTTGACAAAGGGACATGTCCCAGAAACGTTGCGCATTTTTTTATCTACAAAATAAAAAGTTGAAAAATGATGATTTGAGCAGCATCCGCAAAGAGTGCGTCAGAAGCCTTTCTACAAAAAAGATGCTGTAATAAGTGTGCGAAACCTGTGAAGTTTATGGTGTACTTGACTTATTATCTTAAACTTACCCTTCCCATCACCCTGTTCCCTTTTCTACATTCTGAACAGCAAACATTACTAGGAGACCATTTCAGACTTCATTGTCAAAGATAACAAGTAAGTATTTTTACTTTTAAAAAAATGATGGAAATCCTATTCTATTTGGGCCTCAATCTCCTAGTTTAAACCTATTAGAACCATGTTGAATGAATTCTGGTTATGCATCTGTGTAGGACTGTACATTTAGTTGTGTTTCTTTATATTCTACCATTACATTTCTACTCCTACCTGAACATTTGGTGCCAATGTTAATTCAAAGATTTTTTTTCCCATCAAAATCAATACATTGCTGTAAAAATTCAGTACAAAAGATTTGTTTTCTGTGTGTTGTTGATCAACTTGCAATCAATAGATTGATGTTTAATTTTGAAATGAATGTCACTGTAGGCAGCCAGAGAAATGACAATGGAAGATAAGGCGAATGGTACAAAATGGGCACAATATCAGGTAATTACAAAAAGTAGAACGTCTCTACTACAGGGACTAAGCTCTTAAAGGGGGTTAGTCAAAGAGGCCGATGGGCCGTTTTTGGTCACAATTTCTAATTGAAGTCAATGGGGAATAACGGCAGTCGGCCAATCGGCTGATATCCAATAAGTGCCCAAGTCTGTGAATCCTCCATATAACTATTATCGGAAACAGTCATATTGAAAAAATCAGTACTGCTGTATATTTATATAGTGTCCTTATCTTTGGTGCTGTACATTGTTTTAGTAACTAATGGTGGGTTATATATGCAACATTTCATGTGATGGGTATAGATCATTGTTAATAATGTCTGTCGTGGGCAGGGGTGGGAACATTATGGTCAGGCTATGGGCTAGATGCATGAGAGCTTGGTTGGTGGGCAGGGGTTGGAGTTAGTTCTTTGGATTTCATCTCGTCGGGGCATGGTGATGGTTCTGGCAGTGGAGGCGATTGAATCGGTGAGGTGGGTGACTGCAGGGTTTTGGAAGGACTAAGGTGGTTTAGGAAGTGCTGAGGGTAGGGTAGATCATGGGCATTGGGGAGAGTGGGGCGAGAGAGGGGATGGGATAGGAGGGTGTTATGTAGGGGTCATGGAATGCGATGAAGATATGCGTTCTGAGTTGGTTTTTGAAGATAGTTAGGGTGGGGCAGATTGAATGTGATGGGGGAGCTTGTTCCAGTGGAGGGGGGCGTGTAAGGCAAGTGATCAGAATCGAGGCATGGCACAGTGGGCTGCGGAGGGAAGCAAGGGCTGTGGCAGTCAGGGAGCGAAGAGGACAGGAAGGGGTGGAAAAAGTAGTGCCGCAGAGTAAAGGGGTGGGGCAAGACCATGGGGAGATTTGTAGATCAGGGTGAAAAATCTGAAGAGGGAACATTGTTGGATGGAGTTGGGAGAGGAGTTGGGTGGCGTGGGCAGAACGTGAGAAGTGTACAGGCTGCAGGGTTTTAGATTTGTTGGAGGGATATGGAGGACTAGAGAGGGAGACCGAGGAGAAGGGAGTTACATTAGTCAAGACATGTGAAGATGAGGGAGTGGATAGGAAGTGGTCAGAGGTAGGATGAGCGCCACGAGAGGGCGGTGTGAGTGATGCCAAGGTTGGTGAGGGTGGAGATGTGTGAGGTGATTGATAGTGTCAAATGCGGAAGAGTGGTCGAGGAGGATGAGGATGGAGGGGAGCTTGGAGTAGCGAACTTGGGAGAGAAAGTTGTGAATGGTAAAGAGGGCAGTTTCAGTAGCATGATGGACAGAAGTCAGACTGGACAATGGGAAGGAGGGACTGGATGTGGATAAAGGTGGAGAGTTGGTTGTGAATGATGCGTTCGAGGAGTTTGGAGAAGTATGGGAATGAGATAGGGCAAAAGTTGGAGGGAAAGAGAAGGTTGAGAGGGGGTTTTTGAGGAGAGAGATGACCACAGTAGTTCTGGAGCCCGGGTATTATCCGCTGGATAGGAAGAGGATGAAGGAGGAGATATAGGGGAGGAGTGGGAGTGTGGAATATGGTCAAAAGGGAATGGAGCATTTGATGATTGAGAGGTAGACCTCAGAGGTTGGACAGGAGGGTCCACAGTGGGGAAGGAAGCACGGATCTTAATTTTTTGTAAGAAGTAGGAGGCAAGGTCCGTAGCTGAGAGGGGGAAGGGGGCTTAGGCGAAAGAGATGGGGAAGGTCATAGCAGATTGTTTAGGGTTCAGAAAAGTTGACGTTGATGAGGCGATAGTGAGGTAGTAAGGGTGTTACAGTATATTTGTTTTTGCTATTTGAGAGTGGAGGTGTATTGGTTGAGGAGTGACTGGAAGGTGGCGAGTGAGGATGTGGAATGGAAAGATTTCCATGGTCTCTCGTCTGTGCGAAGGGAGAGAGAGTGAGTGTATTGAGTTGGCAGATGAGTCGGGGTTGAGGTGGCTTTGTGGAGTGACACAGGGTGGAGTAGTGCAATTTAGTGAAGGAAAAAGGATAATGCAGAGCTGAGGGTGGATAGGGCAGAGTTTAGTGGGAAAAAGGAAATGTGTGAGTGGGGGAGGAGTGATGAGGTGAAGTTAAGGGAGGATGGGTCAATGGATTTGAGGTTTCTGCAAAGGATGGGGTTGAGTGGGGGTAAGGAGGGAGGAAGAGCAGGGATGGTGATGCAGGGAGTGTGGAGGGGAACTCAGCGTGGCATCCTGACTCTGCAAGTGGGGGGGGGAGGGGAAGGGCTGAAAGAGTGGGGGGAGGGCAGAAAGAGGGGGAGAGGGCAGAAAGAGTGGGGGGAGGGCTGGAAGAGGGGGGGGAGGGCTGGAAGAGGGGGGGGGCTGGAAGAGGGGAGGGGGCTGGAAGAGGGGGGGGGGGCTGGAAGAGAGGGGGGAGGGCTGGAAGAGGGGGGAGGGCTGGAAGAGGGGGGAGGGCTGGAAGAGTGGGGGGAGGGCTGGAAGAGTGGGGGGAGGGCTGGAAGAGTGGGGGGAGGGCTGGAAGAGTGGGGGGAGGGCTGGAAGAGTGGGGGGAGGGCTGGAAGAGTGGGGGAGGGCTGGAAGAGGGGGGGAGGGCTGGAAGAGGGGGGAGGGCTGGAAGAGGGGGGGAGGGCTGGAAGAGTGGGGGGAGGGCTGGAAGAGTGGGGGGAGGGCTGGAAGAGTGGGGGGAGGGCTGGAAGAGTGGGGGGAGGGAGTGGAAGGATGAGAAGCAATGAGGGACAGGTGATCGTGCTATGGTGTAGATGAGGAATAGGATGGGTCAGAGAGGATAGTTGGTGAGGAACGTTAATGATTTGAGAGTTTGGGGTGAACAGTGGTAGTTCAGCAAGGGTTAGGGGTAATTGTAGTGGGGATAGTCAATGGACATGTCAATCAAAAATGGGTACCGTTAATGTGGATGGTCACTTGTTAGTATTTGTGACAGGAGTAGGAGTGGGCAATTTTGAGAGCACTGGGAAGAGAACAATCAGATTGGGAAGCAATATGTCAGATTAAGTTTTGTATTACATAATAAAAGAAACCACCAACCTGGAAGGTGCACACTACTCTTTTGGTCAAATTTGTAACAGAATACAATGATCCACTTGGCTTAGTGTGATTGTCTTTTTTTATTATTACTATCTGCAGTGTGATGTAACAGTATTTTATTATTTATATTAAAACTATAGGGGAAAAAATGAAATTATTCAAATTTTAAGGCTTGGACAAAACTCCTATAATTGCAATAACCACAGAAAAACACACATCTTAAACCACTGAAGGGAAGTCATACACTGTACATTAAGAACATTCAATAGCAATAGACTATCAAGCAATTGTCTATTTATTAGTCTATATTCTCCAGTTCTCATAATATGAAAAACTCATTGCAAGAGACTGCAATTATGTAAAAAGGTGATGAATCCAACAAAAATAAAAATGCTCAATGTATATTTTAGCAAAGCCTCAAATGCCCTTTTTTCATGAAAGAAATGGCTTTTAGTTTTACGTTTTTATGAACTAATTTAACCATTAAAGAATTCAACCTCTGACAATTACATCAACATAGCACAGTACTGTATTTAGTTTCTGAAATAATATGCATCAGTTCCAATTTCTTACCTGATCTCTTTTCGTCATCCTGTTGTTCTTCCTTCTTTTCAGCATCATCAGCTAGAATCTCATCTAATTCATCATCACTGATCGGCTCATATTCTTCTCCTGCTACAGAGTCCCCTGACTGAACATCCTCGAGCTTTAATTCATCCCCCCCACCTGCACAAACATTATTTTGCTGTTAGGGCTTCATTAACCACGCTAGCAGTTTAGAATACACCAAACCCATTGAAGTGAATGATGCAAGAACACATTTAACAGCTTGAACAGTTCAATGAATAAGATTTTTTTGTTTGCAATACTCAGTTGTGAAGAAAAGCAAGTGGATGACTGGTATTAAATAAAACCTTCTATAAACCTGCAGCAGTGATGCAAATCTTAGAACAGGATGCTCACTATTACAACATCCAACTGTAGCAGACTTCTCACTGTACCGTTGTAGGAAAGTATTATATGAAGTCAGAACATGGGAAGAGACAACTTGAAGATGCACGTACGATTTGTTAACAAACATTCTCACACAACTCCCATTTACTCCACCAGTTAATAATTTAAGGAACCATGCAAGACAGAAACAATTATTAATACTTTGAGCATTACCAAAACTTTAGGATTTGTTTATATGTTTTACCTAGAGAAATCCCAGTGCCAAAATAAATCTGGCACTTTCCTTAAAAAAACTGTTAAGCTGTTCCCCCATCTTTAAACCAAATAAATAACAAAATCTGGTATATAGTCTACATAGAAAAACTTTCAGCTTATCTAAACGGTTTCACTTCACAATTTTCAGAAACGTGGGCTCCTTAGTTTCGGCATGCAGGTATATCCCCATATTTAGATTAGATTATTTTGAACAGTGTGATTTATGTTGTATTTAAACCTGTTATTTACTATGTTATATGGTTTCAAATGCTGTCCCCTCCCCCCTCCCCTATTCCCCCTCTCTTCCAAATGCGTAAACAGCAGATTATTTGCCACACTGTACCATTGTATTTTCCCTTCCTTTTTTCTTTCTGTACTCCCCCTTTTTTTTTTTTACTTTTGAAAAAATGATTACTAAAAAATTAAGTAAAAAAAAAAAATTATGTAATTTAATAGTATAAGAGTTGCTCAGTCTAAAGATCTGGTATTGGTTTGGTGACAGTTTTAATAAAAGGGGTGCATTTTGGGTGATAAAAGGGAAAAGGTTCGAGAGGCACAATAAAGTATTGCAGATATCTAGGGAAATATTACAAATATACAGTATATAGTATATAGTGAATGCTTATGTTGACCGGCTATTATTTTAAAATGAAAACAAATAGCATTTTAGAAGCAATCATGACAGCCCTTGCCCCCCACTAGCCAATGAAACAAAGATAACAGGAGACTAACAGTTTCAAATTTAACAAAGGGGGGGTTGAGGGGAAGGAGGCGGCATGGTTAATTGTCCTTACTACTAACAAAACATACAACTACTGAAAAGATACAACGGGGAAACGGAAGACTTTTTATGCTCCAAAATGGTGTTACTCCACACAGAATCCTGATGAGAGATTTATAATAAAGCACCTCGCCAAGACGGAAAAATAAATAAAGAAATAAAAACAGGGAATGCCAGGTTCACTCAATGTGTCCTTTAAAGAGGCAGTATTGTATTGCATTTATTTTTTGAAAAACATTTTAAACTATGCATTTTATTCCTACAAAAATAAGCCCAGAACCTAAATCATTGGGCTTTAGTTTAATAATCAAAAACCTCTAGGAAAAATAAAAATACATTTGATAATCTTGTGGAACTCGCTGTAAAAATATGGTCACATATAGGAAAAGCCAGTAAGGAGCACTCACAAATCTATAATGTACTGCCCTGGATGCACAGTATACTACGCATTAGCCAATAAATCCAGAAGTTGTGAACAAAATGGGCATATTCATGGAACTTGCAATAATGTTATTTTACTGAAATCAACAATTCAGTTTACAACTTCTAAATGCATGCAATTGTTATTAATATTTTATGGTGTAGTGCTTTGGGATACGATCGAGTCAATGAACCAGTACACTGGCAGACATTTTAAATAGTCTCTTTTGGTGTATGCTACTTCTGTATAGCTCAGCCTTAGGTTGGGATTATGGTCCCTGCGCAACCGCATGCAAACGAGGGCGCCGCAGCACGCACTCCTGCAGCCCAAGGGATTTGTGAACTTGGCTGCAGGAGATCGTAGACACGCGGCAGGGGAGTCACGAAGCTGGTTTGTCTATAAAACATATAACACAAAATACGGCTGAGAAAGTGAAGATATCCCAATAGTTTTTCTTTATTACTAACATTTTGAAAGTGTGTATTCTGCCATTAAGGCGAAACATGAAGTTAGGGTGCATCTCTAATCTAGCGCCCCCCCCACCCCCCCAAGCTAAAATGTTTATATTTTTTGTTTTGAAAGTTTAAAGGTTATACAAGAACAATCTTCCTGTAAAATAATTTAGTTGCAGTTTAGTTGTTTTAACATTCAAGACTTAACTTTTTCATACCGTGTTTATTTAGTCAAGGACTCCAACAGAAAGTGATTTACAGACCGTTTTATGAAAACGAAAATTCTTACCGTCCAAGCTCTCGGCTTTCTCTGGTTTCCGAGCACTGACCAAATCCTGCAGGTTTTCTATATCCTTCTCCATTTTCTCCACAATTGAAGTGTTTCGGCTGGTGGCCTCATAACTTTTCTCAAGGTCTCTCTCCTTTGGGTCACTACGTTTTTGCTCTACTATTAAAGGCACATCAAGAAGTCGCACTCTGTCTTTCTCTGCGTTGTCAGGAACTGGTTTGTCCCGCTCCCTTTCTAGGTCTCTCCTCCTGTCCCTTTCCCTTTCTCGTTCTCGGATTCGGTCGCGCTCTCTGCTTCTTGGCCAGTCTTTATCAGTTTCTCTCTCCCAATCCCTCTGTCTGCCGTCCCTCCTCTCACGTTCTCTCTCTCGGTCCCTCTCACGCTCCCTCTCCCGGTCATGTTCATAACGTTCACGTTCCCTATCCCGACTATCAAATGATCCAGACCTGGAATGTACTTGACGATCAGATTCGGGTGAGCTCCTTCTGGAACTGTGACTCCTTGAATCTCTGCGATCTGATAAAATAAAAAAAATATTAATCCAATGCTTGGGTTACACTTTTTTTTACATTTTATTTCAAATAAAGCGAGCAATGATGCAGTATTAAAATCAATTTTACTATATAAACACATTGGAAAAACAAAAAAACTTTATTTTCATCTTCCTCAAAAGATTAATTCACATAAAACAAGAATCAAGATGCACCAACAATTTTCCTGAAGACAGAATATTTAAATGGCAACAAAATTTACATGCCACAAATGTAGGAATGTTAGGAAGATCACATTTGATTTCAAAGTCTGTCTGGCAATTTATTAGTACCTCATACATTAATTTGTTACGGTTTGAGTATATATCAGCGTATGTTATTTTAGGGTTGCACACAGTACATGGACTTCTTTACTATTTATTACATGACTGAAACAGGGGGGGGGGAGAGAACTTGGAAGATAAAGGACTGTTGTAACAATCGTCAATAATCTTTATACTACTATAATAATATGCAGATCTTCTTGAGTAAAAAATGTATGTGCCAGCATGCTGTGATAGCTTTCTTGATGGCAAGACAGCCTTGACAACAAATTTCTGGTCTTCGATAACATTTTGAATTACCCCATTAACTGCACAAGTTTTGATAGAAATAGGAAATGTAAATGACGTACTGAAGAAAATAAATGTTATATTAAAAATCAACAGCAAGCTAATAGGAGACAGGCTCATAAGTAATAAATCACATTTAGGCCAATATTTTTTTCAAGTTCATTTGAATAGACCCTTTTAACTAATTCCGTGGGGGAATATTTACTGCTGCCTTCCCCACAACTAAAGGTATTACTGACATTTCAAAGGTGCTCAAGCTAAATAAATATAGCTTTGGAGAGGCATTTATCTTTGTTTAATATGATTTTGTGAAAACATGTAGCACAAATCAACACCATAAATGGGTGCAAGCTGCATTTCACAGACAGTATGCTTAATTACATTTCACGAAAGACTGATAACGAAATTTAATAGTTCTGGATGACTAATGGGAAAAACTCATGCATTTTAAGTTTTGAAGCCAAGGACATCACTTGTAGTAACAATATACAGGACTCCTGAGACATACTTTTCCAGAAAGTGCAATAAGAATAGAGATGTCTGCCAAGATTATAGTTTCCTTGCAAGTGTGAGGATATCAGCAATAATTAAAAAGACACCTAAAATATTACAGTAAATTAATCTAATGCATCATGTGTAAAACCATAGCCTCAAAAAAAGATTAAAATGCACTGTTCTCATTGTATGGTCTTAATTACCTGAAGATGTGCTGCGACTGGGCTCTCCTCGTTTCAGCTGATCAATTCTGGACTTGCGTTCCCCGCTGGGTTCAATGCTCTTATTCTGCTCTCGGTCCCTAGAGCTCCCATGCAAAAACCTTCTTCGTGCAGCCTGGTCATCTCCACTGCGGTGAGCAGAATCGTTGGATGGTGACCGCAGCCGGCTGGATGTCTGGCTCTGGTTACTGCAGATGCTGCTGCTACGTTTTTGCTCAGCGGGCTTGCGAGGAGGCGGCTCTTCCACTGCTGCAGGATGAGGCTCTTCTTTTTCTACCTTCATTTTGGGAGGCTTTTTGATGGCTTCTTCTGTATTTCTATCCAGAACTAGAGCGTCTGCCCTTTCTGGGACATCGTCATCTGACCAGTCACTGAATGTGGTTTCTTTTTCTTGTGGAGTGTCCACCACCATCTTTTCTGGCAACACCTCAGTCGGCTCTTCCTTTATAGTTATTACTGCTATTGTTGTGGCAGGTGCTGCCATTGCTGGTGGAGTCCTGGGACCTTTCTTCTTCTTACTATGCTGAACCGCATCCTCATCAGAAATATCAGAATCACCTTTGGACTTCTTTCGCTTTTTTTCTAAGTTTTTCTTTTTCTGGCCTTTCTTTGGTGAAAAAACTTTAACTTCTTCTGGCTGAGATTCAATAGTGCTTTTCTCCGCTACAACCTCCTCCTCTTTCTTTTTCTTTGCAGCTTTCTTTTGCACTTTCATCTTCTTTGTCTTCTCTTCATGCATCTTATCGGGAATGTCTCTTTCCTCTGCCTTATGTTGAGTCACAATTTCTTGGTCTTTAGTCTTTGGGCTCTCAGTAGCTTCCACCGACTGTTCCCTCAGTTTTTCCACTATTGACAGCCGCTCTTTATTCTCCGGCTCTTCATGGCGTCTAGAGCTGTCCTTCCGATCGGATTTGCGTTCCTCCTCTTTCCATCGAGACTGCCTTTCTTCAGTAATATGTGCAGGACTAAGAGAACGGGAGTCTTGAGGTCGGACAACTTGACTTAGAAGTCTGTGCTTTTCATCTACAAGTGAAGACGCGAAAAGGGTAAAAAAAACACAAAAAAAAAAACACATTGGTCAGTATCCAAAGTGCTAATACTTTAAATATATCCAGAAGACTGAAGTCACAATAATTTCACAAATATTACAGCAAGTATAAAATAAGTGCTGCAAAGGATTAGAAAAAAAAAAAAAAAAAAAACCCACACAAGCTTCCGAACCCATTTAATCAAAATCTGAGCAAAGTAATTAAATATATCCTATTAACATGCAGTAATAATGGTTACTAGCTTGTAGTAAATAGAAGAAAAAATTGTAGCACGAGCAGAAAACCTTCAACTCAATAGTGACATTACTTTCTGTTGAGGAGAGCTCTGAAGTGACAAGTCACATGTAAGAAATGCATTCACAGATACTGCTAAATATGCACCTAAAAGTCTTTGAGCAAATCTCTTTAATTTGTTCTTTAAAAGGCCCACCAGCTTGATGTGCTATTAGGAATGTTATGCAAACGGTTACAAAACCCTTGGCTGCAAAAATTTGTTTAATGATGCTGTGGTGGTTGGAGAAGCATGGGACAGAAATTGGGTCAGATGTGTTCTGAACTCGGATCAGTTTTCTTTGGTGATATTACAGACAATTAGGAAGATAAAGTCTACTGTACCTTTCTGCAGATGACACAAATCTGCAACTGGATCTAGAAGAGGATTAAACAAAAAGAATTTAGAGAAAAATTGAATGGCACGATTAAGTCTGGCAAAACGGATACAGGATTTACATGAAGTGTTAGGCCTTGGGCATGGTCAGCGCTGAGGCGCGCTTACGCTCGGCAGTGGCCCCTGCAGCCTCAATGAGAGCGGCTTTAGCAGGGGCTCGCGCACGCTTCCGCAAGCGTGCGGAAGCGTAGGTCTTACCAAATTTTTAGTTTGAGCGCTCACGGGAGCGCAGGGCCGGTCACGTGAGCGGTTCGCCCAATGAGGGCGAACCAGCTCCGTGACGTCACTGGCCCGCCCCCCCGAACGGCGCGCGAACTAAGGCCAGGGAAAGCACTTGCTTTCCCTCGGCCTCAGCGCGCCTCCGCACGGCTGCAGTCACCATGGACTCAGCCTTATGAGGGAAGACATTCGAAACGCAGAGTTTAAACGCTTGAAGAAACAAGGAAGATAAGAATGTGACAGACTGTCAAGAACAAAAGTGAACAGGTAAACACCAGAACAAGGTGCCACACTCTAAAGCTGGAGAGTGATAGACTTCAGGAAAACACGTCAAAATATTTTTCACTGATAAAAAAGCAACATATGCATAACACCAGTCATCCAGAAGTAGTGAGGGGCAAATAGAAAAGTTTATTAAAATACATTTGCTTTAAGGGTAGAATATGGTTTTAAAAGAGTCTTAAAACTAGAAAGCGGGTCAAATAACTCCTCCTGACCATCAGTTTCTATTTTAGATGTATTTTTAGGTTGTCACTGGAACTACATGAAATTACAAGACAAATACCCAGCAGGAGATCTCTGATGCTGCGGGTGTACCAACGGGGAATTCACAACGCATCGTTTCACACTCGTGTGCCTTTTAACAACTTGCGTCTAAGTGATTTTTAACCGTTCTCACTCTAATCAATTAAACTTAGACTTTGCGCTCTCTCTTTTGTTATAGTATCTATCTGGACTGGAGGGTTGATCTAGCGGAGAGAGCTGCATTACCCATATATCATCTCGTTGGTTTTGTTTGGACTTCATTATATATTTTTTGCTGGACTTCTTTATATATTTTGTGATGTTTGTTCTATAAGGGTGGATTATTTTGAACAATATATATATATTGAATATTTTATATTTGTATTATTCTGAATACTCATCAGGGAATGAGTGCTAGCTGATTGACTCATTTAATCATTCATATACTATAGGGGTGTTTATCCCGTATTCTGAATATTTCAATTTTCTGTAGCTACATCAGCAATTTGTGTTTTCTAAAGACAAATAGACGGCAAGAAATAGATATATAAAAAAAAAATTGACCCCAACAATGGACATTACTTTATCTGTATGCAAGGCTTCAACAACCTAAATCAACAGAATCTATCAATATTTTATACTTCAGAGCATCAAGAAATGTTCCATAAGAAAAGGCAATAGCCATAATGCCAGAAGGCATAATTGAAAAATGACCTCAACATCGATTATTGCTGCCGGCTACTGAAGAAACAACTTGCATAAAGTTTCCAATTTTGAGGCACTAAATCTAGTTATCAACCGATATGAGGAAAAATGAAAATTAATGTGGATGTTTTACTATCTGATTCCGTAACCAATTTAGCACGCTTTTGTTTATAAAAAAATATATATATATATGAATTGATTCTTACTCTTCTCATCCCCACTGTTGTATGCATCACTATCAGGGGAGTGTTCTCGGCGGCGCTTGGGAGACGGCCGAGGGCTTGGGCTGCTTTCATTCCGGTGTCGCTTCCTAAAGTGGGGAGGGAGGGGGAGAAACACGTCCGATAAAGTGTACGTTTTCTTTTTAAAGCATTTCAGAATTTGCGTCTTTGGAAAATGTTTTCTATGCAGTTATACATACATATTGTACATAAATTCAATTTGTATAGCACCATCCCCGTATATAGCGCTTCAGAGCAGCAATGGACAGAATATGAGAATGTGAGTAAGCGCTTCAAACCAACGTCAGCAGAGCCAACAACCCCAGTTGAATGTAGAGAGACCTTAGAGAAACGGTAAAATGGTGCTATGCCAAGTATGTATGCAAGGGGCAAGTACTTTGGAACTACTGAAATGCTTTGGCAGAGGCGAGTTGAGATCTTGACGTCTTAAAGGTGGAGAGAGGAGGTGTGGGGAGGTTAGTAATAGCTGAAGGCAAGTGTAAGAAAGCTGTACAGTACTATTTTTTTATCTTCGCATTATTTAATTAGGAAATAGTGTACATGTGGACTGCAAATTTGTGTCGATAGATGACATATCTTTTAATGTTGATTTAAGATGGCTACTCCATAGCTGGCACATCCTTTATGTATACTTCTATTTATATAGCGCTCACCGAGTACTCTGTGCTTTAAAAGTACAGTCCAGGGAATAATACTAAATTAAGTGCAAAGTCAGACAATAGGAAAGGAAATTCCTGCCCATGAGAGCTTACAATCTAAGTGGTATGTTGGGAAACTTAGAGACAGCAAGTGAGGGAATAAGTGCAGAAGATGGCAGTGCTTGGCCACAATGGTTGGTAGGAGTGACTGTGGGTGTGGAACAGTAGCCATGAGTCAAGGCTATTGAAATGCTTCATTTAAGAGGCAAGTTTTAAGGTTTGTATTAAAGTTGGGAAGAGTATACCGAGTGTGATGGAGTTCCACAGGTAAGGGGCAGTGAGGAGAAAGGGTGCAATGCAAAAAAGCAGTAGAGGTGAAAGGGGCGGAGAGGAGACCGTTATGGGGAGAGCGCAGGAGAAAAGAGGGGGCATAGATCGAGAGGGCGTGAGATCAAAGCCGATATGTAGGAAGGAGCAGATGAGTAGAGAGCCTAAATGGTAAGGAGGAGAACTTTGTAGGTGATCTGAAATTTTATGGGATGCCAGGAGATGGATTTAAGGAGAGGAGCAGATAACGTTTTGTGCGAAAGTAATTTATTCTAGCAGCCGAATTTCGGATAGATTGCAAAGGAAAAAGTTGTGAGGCCTGTTAGCAGTATGTTACAATAACCCAGACAGGAGAGGGTAAAGGCCTGCTTTAGAGAAATTCCTACTAGTATTGGGGTACATAAAAAAAGTTTCAAGCACCAATATGACAAATTATTTAGTACAGCACTATGCATCTTATATATAGTCTTTCCTTGTAAATATGGGACATTTAGTTCAATACGGACGTCAAAACATTTTAAGCCTACAACCACGTCACAGTAACCACTTTAGGCACCGCATGTGTCATGCACCCCATGCAGTTGGCTGCAATGTTTTCTTTCTAGGTGTGTTTAACATGCCGCGGTTGTAGGCTTAAAATATTTTGGCCAAAGTACTGAACGAAATAACCCATATTTGTGAACAAAGAATATAGATAAAATGCAAACTAATGTACTAAATTTCTCCTGTGTGTAGCATTGGGGCTTTTTTGTCTTGTTGTATACATTAGGTCAGGGGTGAGCGAGTTTTTTTTGGGGGGGGGGGGAAGGCGCAGCGGTTAGAGGGCCCAGGCTCTTCCCCATGGCATTTAAATTAAAATGCAGAGGAGCGCACAAGGCCTCTAAACTTGCTTACCTTGGCTTCGGGCGACGCAATGCCATGGCAACGAGTGTCAACTGACGACGTGGGAGTCACGTGACATCACGACCCCGCGCCATCATTTGCCACCGGGTCCTAGGTAAGGGGCAGGGGGGCGAGCACTGGGAGGGGGGCGCAGGGCAAAAAGTTTGCGTACCCCTTCATTAGGTCACAAACCTAGTGGCACTCCAAATAACACAAATATACATACACAATGTAGTGGGTTTCGGGTTCTGAGCTTGCCAAGACTATGTGTATATACTATATGCGCATGGAGTCAAACAAGATACTCACTTTGATTTTCTGTCTTCATGAGCTTCTTTCTGATTTCTTTCTTCCCGCACATCTTCTCGCTTATCTCGGCGATCTTCTCTTACTTTATCTTTTTCCTCCCAGTCCCTTGGTCGGTCTCTCTCCCTGCCTCTTTCTCGTTCCCGCTCTTTTTCACGGTCTCGCTCTCTCTCACGTTCCCTTTCACGCTCCCTCTCTCGTTCACGCTCTTCCCTCTCCCTTTCACGCTCTCTGTCTCTATCACGCTCTCTGTCTTTGTCTCGCTCTCTTTCTCTCTCACGCTCACGGGCTCTTTCGCGCTCTGTCTCACGCTCCTTTTCTCGCTCCCTCTCTCTCTGTTCCCGTTCTCTTTCCCTCTCACGGTCTCTCTCCCTTTCTCGTTCCCGTTCTCTGGTTCGATCATCCCTCCTATCATCTGTTCTTTCTACCCTACGCTCATCTCGCCTTTCTTCACGCTCAACATCATCACTCCGTCCCTGATGCCGTACTGGAGAGGAGGGTCTTGGATCTATTTAAAAAAAAAAATTTGCATTCTGTGAATACTTTGAAAATATACAGCGATGCAAATTAAAAATCGCAAAAAAAGTCGACTGAGGGTAATGATGAAGTGAAATTTAATTTTACAATCATGACCATCATGAATTACTGCAGTTATAAAGCACTCCTTAAAACAGGGGTGGGGAACGTACGTCCCACGAAATAATTTGGTCTGGCCCCCGTGAGTCAGGGGGCCCTGCGCGGATGTGCCACTCTATAAATCCCGTCGCCCGGTTACCACTGGGTGACAGGTTTTAGCGCGCTCGCGATGCGCCTGCACAAAAAGGAAAGAGAAGAAAAACTCCCCCTCTCCTGATTGGCTGCCGCGGCTTGGCACGCTGCGAAGATTATTTTTTTTTTTTTTTGGCCCGCAGCAAGCTCTATTCAGGCTTGCAAAGCGAGGCCTGCCTCTTCCTGCATGAAGCAAGTGGTAAGTCTGCTCCATGCCTCCCTTGCTCACCCCGATTCCCCCCCCTGCTCCGATTTCATCAATACCAGCTAACATCACACGCCTCACCAAAGAGAAGCAGTTCCAGCCATCACATTAGGGGTGAGTTAATTAAATGTTTGACCAAATATAGCAGGCTAATTTTTAAGTTGATAATTTTGTATGGCCCGCAAATTATGTTATAAATATCCAAATGGCCCTTGGCAGAAAAAAGGTTCCCCACCCCTGCCTTAGAAGCTCAGGAAAAAGTTCTCCCATGTAAGATATCAGGACTGCATTTGACTGACAGGGGCAAATTGCATACCACAGATGAGTTTAAGAAATAAACCTTTGCATTTTTGATCATTGGTAGTTTTGACATTCCTCCACAAAAGTTAACCTAAAGCAGGCAGGTTCTTTCGTATATCATACAGCAAATACAAATACCACGCGTGGGTACATTTGAATGTCTCAAACAGGTCTGCAACCCTGTCTTTACCATTCCGGCTTAAATATTGCTTCCACTGCAGTCAGGGATTCTGGGTAATGACACGCAAATGCATATTCCAAGTGAGTCACTGGCTGCAGAGAAAGCATTGTTTGCCAAGCGATAATGGGGAAAGACCGTGTTGCAGACTTGTCCTAGACAAGCAAATGTACCCATAAGATGTAGCTTTATTGGCTATGCACCAAGGTGGAGGGTTTTTAACTTTGTTTGATGTCTTGGTACATCATGGAATTTTTATCTTATAAATATTCTTCTTTTGTGGCAACAAGAAATGTGTATACCAAAAAAATGTAAAGGACAATCAGAAAATATATGCTTCGTACTGTTCTGGGTTTTGATGAAAGTGTAAATAAAATTAATGTGGAAATACCTTGCCCCCATTCGTTTGATGAGAATACATTAATATCATTCATGCATTATTAAACTCCTATTCCAACAAGATGTATATGCACCCATATAAAATGTAATACAGCAAAGTAAAATGCAATTTAATTGTAATAAATGTTGCCCTAGGCATCAATTAATGAAGGATACAATGCTTGCTATCTGGAGCATTCAAAGAAAAAGAACATTCAACTTGGATCTTCCACATGAGCTGTTAATTTGGCATGCTGCTTAAGCAGTCAATGTCTTAAAGTAAAAAATAAATACAAATACCAATGGTGCAAGACAATAAGGAAGGCATTACACGTGCAGTTTCATTTAGGAAAGTTAACTAAACGCAGTGATGAATTTAGTTTGTTAAATCTTGCGGCATTCCTAAAAGTAAATAACTAACTACACTTCATTTTAAATTATTTCAGTAATCTTCCAATGACGCTGCAGCTTTTCTATTGGCCACCTGAGGGAACTATGACATTGGTGGCCATATGGTTACCCCAGTAGTCCCCTGGATCCAGAGCAATGGACCAGGGGTATCAGACATCTGTATGATAAGGGAGATAGTATACACACACACACACACACACACCCACCAGACCGATCCACTGCTGGATGAAGGCCCCTCAAAATCTTCCAGGTACCCCGGTTACAAGGGTCATCTCCAACTTGCTACAGCAAATTTTCCAATTTCATCCTCGCACCTTACATTTGCTCAACGTCTGTCTTTTCATTCTCCTTGGAACCCAGTCGAGTACCAGCTTTGGCCAACAATGGTAATTTCTTCTTGCAATAGGTCTGGCCCACTGACATTTTTAATTTCTTCACCTGTGTGATGGCACAGACTTTCTTGGTTTTGAACCCATTCATTCATCTGTCACCGTGCAATACCCATAATACATCTCTATGCTTCTTTGAGTTGTCTGAAGCTTCTGAATTCTTTGCATTTAGGGTCCAAATTTCACATCCATACGTTTCATATTGGTGCCCACTTTCTAACTTGCTTCGGTTCGGTGAGGATATTGGTGGAGGTCTTCTGAATTTGTGGCAAAAATAACAGTCATCTACAAATCGTAGGTGACAAGTATTTACCATTGCTTTTGATTCCTTTTTCTTCTCAATGCCATGGCTAACAATCTTTCAAGTTTTGCTGTGAAAAACATTGGTGACAAGATGTCTTCCTGCCGCACTCCCTTCCATGTATGTATCTTCATGTAATCAAATGTATAATATCAATGTACGCTTCAACAGTCAATTAATTTAGAATCGCTGAGGTGTAGACAATCAAATGCTTTTTTGTAATCTAGAAATCCTAAGTAGAGGAGTAGATCATATTTATTACATTGGGAAATCACTTTTTGTACAAGTGGTCCTTGTGTTGTATCTACTTCAAAATCCCACCTCTTATCTAGGCTGGGTGAAGTCCAGAATCTTGTGTAGATGTTCTCAAACTACCAGTGTTAAGCATACCAAAGACCCAAAAATAAAACCTTATCAATTACTAGAGCTCAGTATGCCAGAATATTGGATGTCAGATCATGCCTTAAACATTTCTGTGGCAGAACAAAAACAATACTATTGTTGAAAGGAAAAATCTAGAAGTCTGAGACTATTGATACCATAGTACCAAACAAAATCAATAAAATAACATGTAGTACTGCAAAACTTTCACATTCTTTATTCTATAGGGGGTGAGCGGTTTTAAAATACGTGTGTCACTTTTGTATTTGGCGTGCGCTCTTTTGCAAGTCCATGGTAAGAATTTTACTAATCTGCAGAATTAACATTTTCAGTGCCCAGAAGTCAAGTGCCACAGACATTTTGGGCTCCAGTTTCATTGTGATCACCAATATAGTCAGTCACATTTGTTTTTAATTAAACTCTTAATGTCATTTTTAATGAGCTTTAAAGCAACCTTTGATTTCTATAGCAGGCTTCAGCTCACCTCTCCAGCAGTGCAAGATATTTGTAACACTTTCCTGCTTGAGATAATTTTTTTGCAAATGTTCCCAGCAGTTTGAGCTGGAAACTAACAATAGATAATGTTACCTTAGTGATATACAGTAAGGATAAATTGTAGCTGCTGAGTTATGCTGACTGAAGCAGTCATTATGTTAGGCACACAACCAGGATTTGACAGCTTTATAAACAGGGGTGTCCAACGATTGCCAGCTGAGGCAAGAATGTAGAATTATATATTGTCACATGCTTTACATAGAATAAGGAAAAAAGGTTAGCATTGCTGCTTTAAATTGGAAGGATGGTCCTTCCCCCAAAATAGGAGGCGTCAACTTCCCATTTGAGTGCACGGTTTCAAGGAGGATGAGAGAGACATACTGTTTGTATTGTGTCCATTTCATGTACGTGATATCACAGTTTGTGAGAAGAAATAATAAATCTTAGGAAAATAAATAATTTACTCAGAGCACTTACTGGTTATTTCTATTCAATCAATAAACAAGAAATGCTTCTTCAACTACTGTAGTATGTGTTATATGGATGGCAGTCTGGATATAGTGATATTAGTTCATAGGATATTCACTCCTTCTTACACCATCTTAGAGCAGTTTCCTAAACTATCCTGGCCATATCGGTGCCCCCTCCTACTCACCACACAATGTGACTACACCTTCCAGTACTTTGAGGGTAATGTAAAAAAAGTTTCTTTTACACACTACTCATACTTGGAAACGAGTTACTGTCATGGCCGCAGCCCTTTCCCCTCCACAGAACAATCAGTAGTTATAATCATGCTGAATATCACAAACAAAATAGTTTTACTAGATTATAAATAAGGAGACCAAAATAGGCTACCAACTCTGCTTTAAAGCTGCAGACCCAACAATAAGCTACATGTGGTTTTTTTTAATAAATCAGTTGTGTACTATGACATACTTGTAGCATTTTTATTTAAAAAAAAAAAAAAAACTCTGAATGACATTATTAATGTATTATGTCACAAGCATTTTTTGTTTCTATAGCAACCATTTACAAAGTCACACCCCCTTCCTCTTCAGAAACAGGCTCTGGCACACCCCTTTCTGAGCCCTGCCCCCTTTCTAGCAGTGCACCAATTGTATCTAGTGACTGCCTGGTCACATGATCTTTCCCACAGAACTTTGGTCCTCTCCCGTGGCACGTACAGCCATTTAGTGAACTCCCGGACCGAATCTTTGCCGGCCGATTACAGGAGAACGGATGGATCGGCAACTTGGCTAATTACTTACCATTGTGTGGATTGTATTGATGTACATATTAAAGCGGGGAAAAAGAGCTCGACTGCTGCTTTAAATAGATATTCAAAACAACACGGAGTATACATGGTCCAAACGTATCCAGAATCATTCTACAAAAGTAATTTATTTGTAGCGCAATAGATGCCAATATTACCTCTCTCTCTGTCCCGTCGATCCCGGTCTCCATGTCTACGATCAAATGAAGAGTCTCTCCCCTGTTCTCGATCATATCGCTCTCTTTCTGTATAGCCACTCCGAGAATCCCAGTTGTCGTGGTAGCTGTTACTGCTGTGGCCATCAGCCTGAGAACTTCTTGTTCCCCTGCTGGCTAATGGTCGGTAGCACGAGAGAAAGGGGGGCGAGGAAATAAAAAATAAAAATTGAATAAGGAAAAGTCGAACCCCTACGTTAAATTAAAGGCGTGCACTTACATCTCAGCAACTTATATACACTGTGAAACCACATAGTTTATCCATAATCTGGGTTTCTGACTCTTTGTATTGTAAAGGAAAAACACGATGTTTGGCACTCCTATGTGAATTGACTTGATATAACTTCGATGTCAATGTCTTGAAAAATACAATAAAAAAAATAAAAAAATTCCATTGCTCTAAATGTAGCAGACATCCATTGAAGATCTATTACTTTTTTTCTTCAAAATGTAGAAGTTTCTTTTTCCCCAAGATAGTTGGGGGGGGGGGGGGGGGGGGGGTTTATTGAAATTTTCAATGGAAGTTAGCAACAGAAAATAGAAACGTGGGCAGGCAGGGGGAAAAAAAAAAAACAGTTAATGAAAGAGGAGATCTACATAGACAATTAGCACCTGGACACATTTGATCTAACTGAGGAAATACAATAACTGAACATATGTTACGTATTCGGATAAGTCCGTTTGGCCTGGAGAAAACATATTATAGACACTCCCATAGTGCTGTATCTGTTGGGGATCCATTTACCTGTACATCATTTCAAGTAATCCATCTTAAGAATTTAGGAAGATTTTTTTTTATATATTGAGTGGGCTAATGGGTTCTTCCATGATTATCTAGAGCATCTGGCCGCTGTCGGTATACAAGATGAATTTACAGCTAGTTTGGGTTCAGATTTAACAGGTTTAGAGAATAGAATTATAAAAATAAGTGGTGTTGCAACTTCCAATCGGTCTTCAATTACATTTTTAATCATTGCACAATATCTCTTGATCATGGGCAGAACCACCAAAATGTGGGCCATATCATACTTGACCATACTTTCTCCAGCATTGGTCTGAAGAGCCCGGGAATATCTGACTTTATCTTTTGGGGGTTAAGCAATATCTAAAAAATACTTTCTATTCTCCTTTGTCTAGAGAGGTTTTTGAGACAGTTCCAAATATCGACCCACTCATGGTTCAGAATATACACTGGGGAGGTCAGATTCCCATTTCTTCATATAATTATGATCCGGGAGATAGCGGTTAGGGGCCAATTTCTGATATATGATGGTGATCAGGCCTTTCTGATAGCTCATTTTCCAACATAGACTCTTAAAGATGGTTACATTTGGAATGCCAAGGTTAGGGAAAATAAACCTAAAATACTCCTTACCGAACTCCAAGCCATTTAAATTTCTCCAAATTAGACATTTTATCCAGAATGTCTTCAAATTTAATTAACTGCCCCTTGTATAGAAGATTGCCAATACCCAGAATAATCTGTGTCTTTCCAATCACCAGATGCTTTTGTTACACCATGGAGGAAAATTTGGGTAGTCGAAATTAGGAATTGGCTTGGATGAGTATGAGATCAACTCAAATTTAGTTCAATGTGAATCTGATGACCTCTGATGGAAAATGTACTATAGTCTTTATTGCTAGCTATAAAAAAAAGTTGGTAGAGTAACTCTACATCTACTCAGCAATAGCGCTGAGGTTCTGAGTGCCAATAAGCGATTTGTCTTAAGTGAGAAGCCAGATAGGACCTCCGAATATTTGGAACCACTAGACTCCCTCCCAGACTTTGGATATAGATTCCAAAAGCCAGGGTGTGCAGCGCACAGCAAAGATAGAAAGAGCAGGTCTTGCAAAAACAGTCCTTTATTGATAAGTCATATGGGTGTGGGACAGCAGCAAACCTTCAACACGTTTCGTTCAAAGAACTTTATCAATGAACGAAACGTGTTGAAGGTTTGCTGCTGTCCCACACCCATATGACTTATCAATAAAGGACTGTTTTTGCAAGACCTGCTCTTTCTATCTTTGCTGTGCGCTGCACACCCTGGCTTTTGGAATCTTTATCCCACTTCAGCTGCACGCCTTGGAAGGGAGACTCTGGGAAGAAGCAAAATATCGTGAGTACACTACCTGGGGCTAACCCAATGAGGAAGGGGGGGGTGTCTTTGGACAACCCACCCCAACCTTCAGGGTACCTTATGCCCTCTTAAGGCTTAGTACTGCTACTTTTTTATTCATATATACCCAGTTAATGCTCCCTTCCATTACACACGGTCCTAGCACTTTCTGAGCACCATTCCACAAACAAACTACGCAGACTTTGGATATAGTAGTACTGACCAAGCCATTCTTGGCCTTTTGTTTTTGTTTATAATTGAAGTTTAGCTGAAGCAATATTATTTCATGGTGTGGTAGAGAGATTTAATGCTTCGGATTTATTATTATTTACTTTCCAACCAGATTAGCTTACTAAACGCTGATCGAGACGCCGGTAAGTTAGGTAAAGACGGAGTGTAAAAACTGTCCGAATAAGGTCATCTTATTTCATTTAAATTCCACCTCAGGAATTTGTGGTACCGCTGTAAGATCTTTAGAGCTTGAATCCCTTAAGAAAGGTATGAACCTTCCAAATAAAGTTCTTCCAGTCTTGTCAGGGAATGTCCAATTTATCCCATGAAGCCTTTTCGGCATCAAGACTAATATTGCTTTAGGTTGTGTGGATTGTGTGTTCTATAGTATTTAGACATTTCCTGGTATCTAATCGATGCAGTTCACTGATGAACCCCACCTGAGCTATGTGATCAGGCTAAAGAGAAATCTTAACCTGTTGGCCAGGATTTTGCTGTAAATGTGGAGATCCGAGTTTAAATGTGATAGGCTTGTAACTCCCTCAACTCGTTGGATCTTTGCCCTCTTTATGGATTATTGTGATAATTTAAACATTTTCTCCGGAATTTTCTAACTTCTACAAAAAATAATTTATTAGATCCAACACGTATGGAGTATGGAGAAAGGATATAGATTATTATTTTTTGGCTAGTAGATATTAGGTAGTAGATCGGCACCCCAGGCCTTCGTTGAAATGGTTAAATGCTTAAAATCAGCTATTTTTGTTATTTTGGCATTTAGACCTAGGAGATCCTACCTTGTTAAGTTTAGGTAGGTGACTTTTCTTGATGTGCACTGATCACCTCAGCATTTGAATGTTTAGAGTTTTAATTGGATAAGTTGCATCATTTGGAATAAAATATATTACATTATTTCACTATTAGAGGGGTTATATAGGTGATCTTTTTTACTTAAAATCACAGAAGTTTACGTTTTAGATCTCAGCCCGCTCAATTGATTTACTAAAATTCGATCAGCTTTTTTGCCCTGGTCTTGTTATACTTGCTTTGTCCACTTAAGAGCTTTAGGTCTGTGTCGTCAAATTGAACGCACCAACTCATGTCTGGCTGATATTAGGTTTCTGTAGGCTGTTTTGGAGAGGAGACTTCTGTTCTTGTTCCATGGTTATGATTTGCTCAGTTAAGACCATCAGGACTCTGTTCTTTGCTTTTTCCACCTATGTGATGCTATTGAGATAAGTCCCTCAGATTGTGGCTTTCTGAGCCTTCCACAGAGACACCAGGGATTCAACCAATCCCTTGTTAGTAAAAGTAATCTAGCAAAAATGTTATCTTGGCATCAACCTCTGGATAACAGAGTAATTCAGCCTACATTGTAGTGGTCTAGGGAGAGTAAAAGGGGTTTCAAATGTTAGCTCAATGGGTGCGTGGTCTGATAAACGTTATACAGGCATACCCCACATTAACGTACGCAATGGGACCGGAGCATGTATGTAAAGCGAAAATGTACTTAAAGTGAAGCACTACTTTTTCTCCACTTATCGATGCATGTACTGTACTGCAATCGTCATATACGTGCAGAACTGATGTAAATAAGGCATTTGTAACAGGCTCTATAGTCTCCCCGCTTGCGCATACCTTCGTTACAGGTAGGGAGCCGGTATTGCTGTTCAGGACGTGCTGACTGGCGCATGCGTGAGCTGCCGTTTGCCTATTGAGCGAGATGTACTTACTCGCGAGTGTACTTACAGTGAGTGTACTTAAACCGGGGTATGCCTGTATATGGCCTATTGCAGTCAGGTAAACGAAGATGTGATCAATCCTTGAACAGGAAACATGGGGGTCTAGAAAAATGTATTAGGTTCCGTTTTTCTTGATTTTTTACACGCCAGGAATTAACCAAACTTTGCCGTTATTAGCCACTGTAGCTGTAAGAGCTTCACATGATGTTGGATTCGTCATGGTCCAAGTTCAACACCATGTTGAAGTCTCCAACAATAAGGGACTTCATGAAACACTACAATTTGATTCAAGGGTCTCCATCAGAAAATGTTAACCAAAGTACTATCCATCCATGAGAGGCCATGTACCACTAAATACCTGCCTTCACTATCTTTCTTTAACCTCTTGTAACTGAAAGGAAACATGTTTTATTAATATGGCAACTCCCCATCTCTTGCTATTGAAAGATAAGTAAAATGTAGTGGGATATTTTTCCTAAACGTGTTTGGGGTTGGAGGGGTCTTGGGCATCGAAACGAGTATCTTGTAGAAAACACACAGATATAGATATATCTATCACCTGTAACCTCAAACACTGAAAGCACCAATCTTAGTTTTGTATTTGAATAAAGGCCCTAAACAAGTTGTTTTAATTGGATTTGACTAGTCATAACATATTGTGATTAAAGCTTGCTCATTCCTGTCAACTTTATGTTGTTGTAGGTTTTACATAATATCTAGGAGTTTTACTGGTCGGTCTGATCTCCCTCTGTACTGGAGTTTGTGAAACCAGGTAAGTATATAAACTCATGAGTGGAGATTTGGGATGAAGATAGAAATAGGATAAGGGGATGTTGGGGTAATAAATAAATGGGGAGTAAGGTGCAGGGGGCCACGTTAGCAGAATTTTCATGCATTTGGGTCAGCAATATGGGCAGAAAGCTCTGTGGGGTGCGCACCTGCACCGGGCATAAGAACCGTCTACATCAACCGCCAGTGTGGACCTTAATGTAGTGTGTGACGCCTGACCTCTCCAGCCAACGTCCACCCCCAAGGTCCCAGGGGGAAGGGCCCATCAACCAAGACTGGGTCCAAAAAAAGACAATGGAGCTCATACACAGAACATTACTTAATATACAAATATATACAGTAAAGTAACTCCATGCTGTTTACGAAGCTTCCGGATTGTAGTGGTAGACCTGCTTCCCAACCTTTGTTAGCCACCAACCTGAAGGGGAAGCCCAACGGTATATCACCCTTCTTTCCCACAGAAGCATAGTGATACATAGATACTAGATCTCTTCTGAAACCGTCTTCTCACCCTGTTCTCTAGATCTTCTAGGGAGTCGCTCAGATCTCCAATTACTTAATTCAGCCGCACACCAGTCAGGGCTTAAATTAATATATAATTGTGTGTGTATATTTTACACCTTTCTAGAATTGAAAATGTGAGTTAAAGAACATTTCTCCCACACCCAATACACATATATACAGATAATCTAATGGGACAAATACTGCAGTAGAAGCTGCTGTTAACATTGCCAGGCTTTGTGCTGACGGACACTGCCCTTTACATAAAAAATAAATAGCCATGTACCTTTTTCAGAGGGGTCTGGAGCACGTCCTCTTGGCCGCGCGTTGCGGTCATTTCTGGTTTCATTTCTGGATTCATTTCTGGTGTCGCTTCTTGCTTCAGCCCGTGAAGTCTCCTCTCTGCCGTGACTTCTTCTGTAGCTGCGATCATCAGAATACGGCTCATCCTTTCGATGAGACTCGCGGTTGTCCCTCTCTCTGTAGTCATGAGCATCACGGGTAGAACGAAAATCTTTCTGGTCCCGGCCATCTTTACCGTCTCTATACTCTCGAGTATCCCTGGTCTCCCTGGAGTCCCTAGGTTCTCTACGATCACGGTTATCTCTGACATCCCTGCGGTCCCGACCCTCGCGGGATTCTCGTTCTTCTCTGTAATCTCTGGAGCCACTTGCTTCCTGGTCATGGTCTTTCTCATCTCTTTCCTTTTCCTTGTCTTTTCTTCCTCTGCTGTCTAAAAGATTAACAGTAGGGGAAGATTAGAAACATTTTAACAGTTTGTCAGAAGGTACCTTTAATCGTCAAGTGTAGCTTACAAAAAGGAGTTTAGGTAAACACTAGGGTAAAGTGGGGGATGGGGAAGGGGAAGAGAACCCTCGCAACTGCTAAATCTATATTCTCCGAGGTGCTACTATCTGGGGTGAGTAATGAATTGATACTGTGGGTAGAATAGAACCCCAATGGAGAGCACTCTGCAGATGCACAATATACAGGGGACAGGAATAGGGTGTATATAGTGATGAGTGAATTGTGCACGTTAAAACACTTTATTAGAGTCTTGACTCAAGGTTAAAATACAGACGCTAAATACCAAAATAAGTGAGACTCATGTGAGCCAAAAAAGCGCAGCGAAAGTAAAATATATGTGCCAGGTCTCACGTTGGAGTGTAAGCTAATATCCCTGATGATATGTGCGGGTTACAGCTTGGTGGTATCAAAACCCCATTGGAATCTGTGAGTGTAGTGTTCAAACACAGACACAGCCACTAGTGGCTGAATATATACACGTTCCGGGTAGTGGTATGTGTGATAGTAGTCTTAATCACACAATATACACAGGTTGGTACACCAAGTGAGTGTGATAATAGTCTTAATCACACAATATACACAGGTAGGTACATCAGGTGGGTGCACATATAGTATACACGGTGGAGTATAGCAGGTAAGTATATCTGCTTCTGTGCTCCTGACCAGCAGGTCACTTCTGTGTTGCCTGTGTAATGCTGCAAGTCTAAATGCTGCAGCAATATTAAGAGCACTCACACATACTCTCTAACCACTACCGTTTTGCAGCTGTCATAGGGGGTGTATCTGCAACAAATTAGGAGGTCGTGCATCCAATGGGTGGAAAAAATAAAATTGTAGTACACAAGTAGTGTCTACATACACTCAGACTCTAATAAAGTGTTTTAACGTGCACAATTCACTCATCACTATATACACCCTATTCCTGTCCCCTGTATATTGTGCATCTGCAGAGTGCTCTCCATTGGGGTTCTATTCTACCCACAGTATCAAAAAGGAGTTTAGGGCTGCTCCGGGCTTTCACGCAAGCCTAATGCACAGGCTTGTTCTTGGAGTTACTATCTCTGATGCTAGAACCTTGTGCAACCACTTCACTGTCAGCTGCTTGTGACCGTGGCAAATCATTTTATCTCCCCGTTGCTAAAGAAACATTTTTTAAACTACGGTCAGCAAGATACGGCATTGCAATACTATACAAGAAATTCCAGGAGACAAAGTAATCTTTGATAGTTACGATATATTGGGAAGATCTCCCAGCAGAATGAATGATCCAGAGTAAGGTTTAAAAAAAATAAAAAATTCTGAAAGCAATTGTGCCGAGAAAGCAAACTGAACTTTTGACCATTAGGTAAAAGTGTGTACATGTAAACATTGCCATTTAGCCATGTTATTATTCTTGCCCATTTGCAAAATAAAAATCGCAGTCAAATCTTGCGGGTCCAGAAAGCCAATCGGAAGCCTTTGACAACCATTTAAATGTACGAGGGAACACTGGTAACTAAACCAGTAAGCGCCACAGGAAGCCAGAGCCAAAAATAGCATAGTGACGCACCAGAGGGCCCCCCTGGTTTGAATTGCTAAAAAAATAAAAATAAATCCAACATATTTCTAGTTTAACAATGCACGTACCATCCCTCCTGTCGTGTCGTCGGTCTTGTGAAGCAGATGTCCTCTCCCTCTCATGTCTCCCCTTCTCTCTAACTGGGGAGCGATGCTTGGATGGGCTCCTCTTTCTGTGAGGAGAAGAGGAGGCATGTGTGGCATATGGAGAGGAGGAAGAGCGTCTGGCTGCAGGTGATGCTACTCTCTGGTAGGGAGGGGAGGGAGTTCTCTTGCGGCGAGGAGAAGGGGAATGTCTCTGCACAGAGGAGCCAGACTGCGAGGAAGGAGAATGGTGTCTTGAGGACATGGGAGAGTGATGCCGCCCGGATGGGGATACAGATCTACAAAAAGCAGAATTTAAAAAATGATGCATAGATCTAAATAAATGAATCAAGGAAAAAAAAATTTTTTTTTTTAAAAACTCTGTTCCACCAAAATTCTGACTACTGCTGCAGTCCACAAGAAAATGTATGCTGGATGGACATGGAATTTATTGCATCTCTTGAAATAGAAATGGCTCCAAGTATCGCTGTACACTAGCAGCCCAATAAGCCCCTAGAAAATAACCCAGCAGTTAAAACTAATCCTATCCACATCTTCCATTATTGTCTGCCCCTGCTGCCCTTATTTTTTCAGTAACAGAAGTAACCCAACAAGAGGAATTTAGGAAGCATTAGGTCGGTATATAATGTTAGTATCCAACATTGAGCTAATACAGCTATTAGCTGTACAACATTGAGCTACGGTAATACAGTGTTTCTGTAGGTAAAAACAAAAAGCGTTGGGTAGACATTGACGTATATAAGGGACTTTTGAAAACCAACTGCTCTTCAAATTACAGGAAAGAGGGGCAGGTTATAGTTAACAGTAGAAAAGGTTGAAAAAAACAACAACAAAGAGCCACATGTCCATCAAGTTCAAACTATGTTACATTTAGCAGACATATGCTCATCCTATATTTGTATTTACAATATTTTGTTCCAAGGGATAGGAAACAGAAAACCCCAGTGAAACATCGTCCAATGCGGTCTCATTACAGGAAAAAGAAATTCCTTCCCGACTAATAATAGCAACCCGATTTCTCCCTGATCAACATCACTCCCATGTTTACCTATTATATCCCTGTATACCTTTCCTTTCTAAAATGATGTCCAACCCTTTTCTGAATATTTATTATATATAGCGTCATTATCCAGGTGTAGGCACAAGGAGAAAGTGACTTGCAGAAGGTCACGAGGCGCTGACACCGGTGTCTTTGCTCACTGATCCGGTCCTTCCTACCTATTGTATCTGCCATCACAGTCTCCATGCGTAATGAATTCCACATTTTAATTGCCCTTACACTAAATAACCCTTTTGTTTGTGCTAGTGAAATCTCCTTTCCTCCAACTTTAAGAGATGGCCCTCTTAAATGGCGCAATATAAATAAAGAAATGCATACATGCCCTGTATCGTTTGTACTGCCCTTTAGATCAGGGGGGCACAAACTTTTTTCCCTGCGCCCCCCTGCCGGCTGTCCCCTCACTCCCGCGCCCCCCCCCCCAACCCCAACTTACCCGCGCACCGGCGTAATGATGTCACGTTGCCATAGCAACGTGACGTCACATGACCTCGCGGCGGCAAATGGCGACGCTGGGAGGAAGCCGCCGGGGCCACGGTAAGTTAGGTTTACAGAGGCCCTGCAGCTCCCCCGGCACTTAATTTAAGTGCCTTCGGGAAGCGCGCGGGGCCGCTGTAAACCCCGCCCCCCCCCCCCGTCGGCAGTCTCGCGACCCCAGCCCCCCAGTTTGCGCACCGCTGCTTTAGATAGTTCTTTTGAAACCTCCTTGTAATGACCCTGAATATATTTATATATAGTTATCGTATCCCCTCTAACACCGGTTTTCTAATGTGAACAAATGTAATTTAGTTAGCCTCTCCTAATTCAGATTTCCCATCCACTTTATCAATTTGGTGGCTCTTCTCTACACTTTTTCTACTTTCATAATGTCTTATGGAGTCATGCCAAACTGTACTCCATATTCAAGATGTGGTCTTACTAATGCTTTATGCACTTATTGTATTAGAATGTCCTGTACTGTATTGTCTTTGTGAAGCGCCGAGTATACGGTTGGCGCTATATAGACACACAGAGAACATCACTTTCCTTCCCTACACTTAAGCCAATGGCACTTTACCACAGTGCAATTTCACACTTATTTACAAACAAAAGTACCATCTACATCACGTTGCAAAAAAGGTACATCAATGGCTATTATAAGTTCTTTACATTTACTCATTTCTTTCCTAGCTTTGATTTCCGACGGCCAATGAACTTCTTACCTTCGAGATGGGGAGAGAGAGTGTTTGAGAGTAGAAGATTTGGTGGGTGTTGGTGATGCTTGTCGTCTCCGAGATGCAGGGGGAGAATATTCTCTGGAATGGGATGAACTGCTGCCGGAGCGATCAGCAGGACTTGGGGATCGCTTCTGTCTATGAGATCCCTCAGACGGATCCCTGCAAGCAGCAAAATATGACCTCCGTTAAAGTATTTTAGATAAACAATACAACACACAATCGCCACCTATGTGGAAAAGCAATCAAATACACACAGGCTTCATTGAGCCAATTGCTGCCAAAGTGTATTATAATTATTCAATTACAAAAATGACAGTAACCCATGCGTGCGCACACAATGGTTTTTTTTTTAATGTCTATATACACATGAAAATATGCGCGCGCACACTTTATGCTCTACATACACTTAATTTCAAAATACCTACCAATGTAATGGTTTTCTGAAGTGTTTATAGTGCCAACTTGTAGTAGTGGAAGGGGGTGGGCACAAATGTGATTTTTCAGTTAAAAGGCGATAGGTGATAAGGAGGCTACATTTATTGGTAAGAGGGGCATATGCAAGGTTACGCAAACAAAACTGCAGATACAAAAGTAAATCAGACAGCAAAATGAATACATGTAAAGGACTGCACAATTCCGCTCACGTTTAACACTGATGTTTAATCTCACCAAGACTTTTATATTGTTCACCCATTCTTCTTTGGGCCCAGATTACAAAAGGCTCAGAAATCCAAGTTGTGACAGTGGTCAGGGTATTGGGCTGTAGCAGACCTTAGCAAATTGGTCCCCTGAGCAAAATGTGAATCTAGCTATTTTATTAAACCATATCACCCCTTATCTATATCATGTATATGCAACACCCTCACATATAAGAGATAGCGCAGAGAGAATGAAATCCTATTCCTAATTTAGTAGCTAGGAGGCCCTTAGCCAAAAGGTATTTACATTTTTGTATTAGCCTACAGTTTAATTGTAATTACAACGTTTGGTATTTGGCAGTAAAGCAACAGTGGGGTTTTTTTTTAATAAATACAGCTAAACCCCGTTATAACGCGCCTCGTTATACCGCGATTCGGTTATAACGCGGTTTTCCCGTGGCTCCCGTTTTAAAAAAACACACTGCACACACACTGCTCATTGCTCACACACTGCTCATTGCTCACACACTGCTCATTGCTCACACTGCACACACTGACACACTGCACACACACTGCTCATTGCTCACACTGCACACACTGACACACTGCACACACACTGCTCATTGCTCACACTGACACACTGCACACACACTGCTCATTGCTCACACTGCACACACACTGCACACTGCACACACTTACAGACACTCACACACACTCTCACACATTCAGACACTTACACACACTTAGACACTCACAGACACTCACACACTGCTCATTGCTCACACTGCCACACTGCACACACACTGCTCATTGCTCACACTGCACACACTGACACACTGCACACACACTGCTCATTGCTCACACTGCACACACTGACACACTGCACACACACTGCACACACACTGCACACACACTGCACACACACTGCTCATTGCTCACACTGCACACACTGACACACTGCACACACACTGCACACACACTGCTCATTGCTCACACTGCACACACTGACACACTGCACACACTGACACACTGCACACACTGACACACTGCACACACTGACACACTGCACACACTGCACACACACTGCACACTGCACACACTTACACACACACACACACTCTCACACATTCAGACACTTAGACACTCACAGACACTCACAGACACACACACACACACACACACACTCACACACACTCACACACACTCACACACACTCACAGACACTCACAGACACTTACACACACTCACAGACACTTACACACACTCACAGACACTTACACACACTCACAGACACTTACACACACTCACAGACACTTACACACACTCACACCCACATACACACACCCATATACACACACACACTTTCTCTCCCATATATACATACACACACACACTCTCTCACTCTACACAGACGGGGGGTGGGGTCGGAGCAGAGGAAAGGCCGCGACCAGCACCACCACCCGCACCCCCCCCTCCTCCCGCGCAGGCAGCGGGAGCGCCAGGGACAGCGGTGGGGAGAAGAAACCCCCCGCTACCACCTCCATGCAGGCAGCGGGAGCACCGGGCACGTGGAGGGATCAGAGGTAAGCGGGGACCGGAGGGACATCCCCGCTCCCATCTCCTTCCCCGCGGGCTGTCCTGCGGTGACAGGGGGAAGCGGGGAGCGGAGGGACATGCCCGCTCCCATCTCCTGCCCCGCGGCCTGTCACGTGGTGACAGGGGGAAGCGGGGACCGGAGGGACATCCCCGCTCCCATCTCCTGCCCCGCGGGCTGTCCCGCGGTGACAGGGGGAAGCGGGGAGCGGAGGGACATGCCCGCTCCCATCTCCTGTCCCGCGGGATGAATCTGCATTAAAGCGGCGGCCATTTTTTTTTTCGCGACCCCGTTAGTAACGCGGTGGTCTCGGGGTGGACCCCGAGACCCGCGTTATAACGGGGTTTAGCTGTATATTGTTTTTATGCACCTGAACCAGGGACCAGAGGTGTAATCCCCCAACCTGATCCATGATCCCCCGTTTTCAGGGACCATAGGTTTTTTTGTTCCAACGAAAATCTCACAAAAAAAAACAAAACAAAATACAAATGTAGATACAGGATCACCAATAGAAAGTGCTAACATCTCCCAATGATGGAGCTAGGGGGCTGACCCGCGCATCCAGTGTGTGTGCACTGGGCAGGTATTATTGCCCGGTAGAGAAGCAAAGTTACATCTTGGGAACCAGGGCGCTGTGTATAATCTCAAAGATCCCATTTCATGTAACGTAAATTGAGATATAGATATCTCCCACGAACACACCATTAAATGAGCTTAGGTCATCTCAATGTGTAATTGAATCTATTCAATTTTGACACGAGGCAGAGTGGATAGGGGAGTTAAATAAGCATACACAATCTATATTATGCTTTCTACCTCATGGACTAACACGGGGATAATGAATAGTTAATGGTTAATAATTATTTTATAGTTGCTTGCTAAACAGCAGATACTACTCACAAAAGCCTACACTTCTAATTCTACTACCCTCTAAGGATTGAGCGGTGTATATTTAGTACAGTTTCACCCACCTACCACTTACACGTGTGATGTGTGAGACTAATCCCAATATAGTGAGAAATATTTATACATTTGTGAAGATAATGAGAATATGATACAATCCCTATTACATGAGGTGCTATTCCTTCAAAAAGGAACTGCCACTTCTTAAAAAAGGTAGAAATTCGGGATCAAGATTTTTGGTGCATAGTCTGTAAATAAAGTAAACAACATATAGCAAGGACCCACACGCATAGGAACTTTGCAAAACAAAATAATTTCTTTACATAAGGATTAATGTTTTGGTCCTATTAAGGACCTCAAGAAATAAATATATTTTGAGATATAGATCTATGTAGAGATATATTGTACACAAAAAAAAACTATAAGAACAGCTTTAATTCTCTTTAGGATTAGAATAAAGGCTGCATAGAATAAACTTTTTTAAACATGTGAATACAAACCTTTAAGAAATGAAAACAAGCCTGAATATCCCATATTACATTTTGAGAATGGTATTCTGCAGTCTGAACGTAGCATAATAAACCTTTAACCCCACATTCTCCCCAGAACAATAAATGGGTGGTGGGGGAGAAGAGACTCTTTGCCCATTATTGTAGCCATATTAATGACCCTTTGTAAAAACTTGCTATTTTTCTTCAATGAAAGACCTGCTGGTTCTACTTCCCCTTCCATGAGCAGACATAAGGCAGAGCTCCATATTACCAGGTATGAAATATTGCAACACATGCAAAGCAAATGTTGATTTACTGACTTGTTTGGGATAAAAAAAAAAAATACAATAAATGACTCTAACCTGTGTTTGTCTTTTTTGTCCTTGTGTTTCTCCACTTCACGTCCCCTTTCTTTGGAGTCCTTTACTTTTTCCTCCACGCGATCTTTTGACTTATGTTTATCTTTGTGCTTCTTAGAAAGTGGAGCTTCTTCTTGTGCAGGCGGGGGCGGACTGGGTGTACGGGGTCCCTTCTTTTTGCTCTGTGATCCTTTTGAGGTTCTACGAGAAATTAGATCTATTGTAAATCAGCTCCGGGAGATTGCGTCAAATGAATATTTAAAAAAAAGAAAACTGTGCTCTTACCCCTTTGCTCTAAGTGCATAACAATGCATTGCTGTCTAATTGTAAGGGGTGAATATGTTATTAATCCAAAAGAGAACGTTCCCACTATTAAAATAAATAAATACAAAACAAAAAAAAAAAAGTGGTGAGCAAGTAGGTTTCCCGAAGAAGTTAAATACAATATTGATCTTATCCTTTCTCCTGACAGCAGATTGCAGAAGTGGGATTGCTGAAGGGGGCCAATTGAGGTTTTAGCAGCAGGGATACAGGTTTCAGGGGGGAGAAACAGGTTTTTACTGCAGATTTTTGCTTTGTATTTTTTCTTTTTGACAAACCCAACAGTAGCTGCTAAAGAAATGTGCAGTGAAAACTACTTAGAGATGGAAAATATCTTAAGCAAATGAGTAGACTACATATTCACTTCTTCACCAACTGCCCCCATTGTAAAGAAATTCTGAGTAATTTCACAACTATAGCTGACAATCTTGACCCTTTTCAGACAAATGTATATGGATGTTTCTCTAACACAGAAAATGTCAAGACAATCTTACAAGAAAAGGAGCTATTTAAAAAAAACAAATAGACTGAACATAGTTAGCAGTACTGCTGTTTAGAGCTGCAGTTCAAGCAATATCCGTGGATATTTTTTTTGTTTTTTTTTTTAAATAAATCAGTTCTGTACTATGAGAAAATACTTGTAGCATTTTTTTTTTACTTTTTTAAACACAATTACATTTTTAATGTATTATAATGCAACAAGCATTTTTCGTTTCTATAGCAACCATTTACTAAGTCACATTCCCTTCCTCTTCTGAAACAGGCCCTGGCGCATCCCTTTTTGAGCCCTGCCATCTCTCTAGCAGTGCACCAATTTTATCTAGTGACTGCCTGGTCACATGATCTTCCCCACTGAACTTTGCATCTTTGGTCCTCTTCTGCTGCACTAGTGAACCTCTGAGATCTTCACCGATCGATCACAGGAGAAAGGATTGATCAGCAACTTAGCTGACTACTTATTGTGTGGATTGTATTGGTGTACATAAAGGGATTTTTTTTTTCAAAACTATTTGAGGGACTGTACTTTAAACCAGTTCTGTGAAGGAATGTGCCCGTGTTGCACTACAACCAACTACTGACCTTGGCTGCTCAAATGGAGGAGATCCTACAGATGCCTTCTTTTCTTTCTTTGTTGTAGGGTTGGTAGATTTGGGACTGGATTTTCGTTTTGGTGACTTGCTAGATTTCCTTGGCGAGGGTGACAACTTGGCTACGACATCAGGAGAAATCTGAAGCAAATTAAGAGAAAGAAAAAAAATTGAAGCAGCCCAAACAAGAAATAAAATTAGTGTGGCTATTTTACATATTATGGAGAACATTACCGCTCTTTTTTTGGACCTGCACAAGAGTCCTCCAACTTGTAAATAAGGTGAAGAATAGATTTTAATGGCCTCGGATAAGATCAGTGAAACCGTTGGATTTAATTTTAAAGAAGCATGGTATTGTAACCTACAAAATCTCTAGGAAAAATAACGTGGATCGCTGGTGGACAGTGTATTTAAACTATTTTAGGTGTATTAGCTTTTAAGTCCACATATGAATAATAAAACTGGAAAGGGGCCTCTAGTTTTTACTTCGGAAGACATACACTTCCTAATCTCTACAGTCTAACATGACAAAGCAGGCTCCTCCCACCTTGGCATGGCAAGATCATTTTAATTTACCTGGATAAGCCCCCATATTAAAAGCTTTTAAGCATTTTCCCCCAAACACCAGGAAACATTTCTACAAAGCTGCACTTTTAACTACTGGCTCCAAACACAAGTGGTAAAGTGTGGTGCTGGAGAAATTGAAATTGAAGAAAGAATCAAATTACTCTTAGGGGGATAATTATATTTTATCTGAAGCAGCAGATTGCAGGGCAATCAGGCGAAAAGCCCCATTCACGTCCACCTGCGTTTCCTTGGTAGGCTGCCTCAGATAAAAATCGGAGTTACCCCCTTAAGAGAATACTTTTAATACCAGATCAGTGATATTATAAAATCGGACTACAAAACATTTAATGCGAGTTTTTCATCAAATCCTTAATGTTACTACTAAATATACATTTAGCTGTCTAAAGCACCACCCACAATATATTAGACAACACCCTTTGACCACCAAAAGAAGGTGGGGTGGCTGCCCGTTAATTGTTATTCTGTGAACATTTGAAAATAGACTTGATAAAGCACTGCATCTGGGATACTACAACTTTTACTTGTCAAAGGATTTGGGACCTGAAAGGGTACTAATGTTCTTCATATTTTACATGACGCAGCATATTCATATTAAGCGTACGGTACAGCAAACGAACAAGTACAAAAAAAAAAATAAACCTCTTTCTTGATGACTATTTCTTCTCGTTTATCCATGTTCTCCTGTTCCAGTTTCATTAATTCTCTTTGGATCTTCTGGCGCTTCATTTCCAAAGATAATTCATGGTCATAATCATAGTTATCACCACCATTCTCTGAATCTAAAAAAATAGAAGATATTCACACTTTTTATTTTTATAGTGCTTTCATACATTTTCAAGAAAGAACAGATTAAGAAGCAAGCCGTGATACAAAAGATAAAAGGTTGGTAGAGTTAAAACTGCTCAAAGAAATAGTGAATAAAATAGCTAGTATTTTACAGATTGGAAAATGTGGTTTTGCCATACATAGATTGTGTAATTTTAATAAATACAGGCAGTCCTCGGTTATCCGACGCAATGCGTTACTCAAAATGGCGTTGGATAGCGAAACGTTGTAAAGCTAAACCCGTTTTCCCATAGGAACACTGTTTAAATCAAACGTTCCGTTCCTGAAGGCATTTTTAATGCTAAAATACACAAAATATTTTACTCAAACAATAAGATTATGCTGCACACACATACATTATAATGTAAAGATTCTATTTATTGAATCCAGAACTGTATAATAAAACTGTTAGACATGTTTAAAGGCATAAATATACCACAAAACCCTCTCACAGACTGATCTGGATGATTTCCCCGACTGCAGCTTTCTGATTGACATAATGTTGCAACTTTACAAAGCGTCGTAAGAGCTTCGGATAAGCCATTTTGGCGTCGTAAAACCAGCCATAGGGATGCATTGGACAGCGTCGGATAAGCCATTCGTCGTAAAGCGAAGCGTCGTAAAACGAGGACTTACTGTACCATTATTGTAAGTAAATAATGAACTCAACATTTGAGTGCTTTGATTTGTGGCTTCCATTTTGAAGGCATGGTTACCTCAGAAGTCAAGCTCCCGAGTCCTACAGTACAACAATCTGTTTTCTAAGACTTCAAAGGTTTAAGATTTGTTTTTAAATATATCTTCTCTCCAGCAAAACTGCGCACATCATAAATATGCATTTGTGGACTTCATTAACGCAAAGAAACAGCAGGGGCATTACTATTTCTTGTAATTAGCCAAAGGGTAAGGAACTAGACTCAAATATGCACTAGATGCGCTGCTTGAATGCTCCAATTCAGGCACAGCACTACTGTGCAAGCAAGCTTACAGGCCATCTAAATGTAAATATCTTCACAAGAACTACAACTTTCTAGTTTCTATAGTGAGGGTTTTTTCCAGGTTTGGTTGTTTTGAAAAAAAAAAAAAAACTAAAGAAAACACATTTCCATAAAAACGGCTTTAAAGTAAATGAAGCCCAGAAAGAATAGATTTAAGTAGTATACCGTTAATCTAAAAATCAAATAAATTAATAAAGCAGTACCAAAAAAAAAAAAAAGAGAGACATACTTTCAAACGCCAAGTAGACACCGAACTTTCTAAAAATCTCCCCCTCCCCCACCCCCCACTATATTCCTGTTCAGAGGACTGGTTTCTCTTCTCCCTCACATGTACTGGTGATCTTGACCTTAAGGTCTGTATGACTGAGCTGAATCTGCTCAAAACAAAGGGTTTATAGATCTCTAAGCTGTTAAACCTCAGATCCTGTTGTACTGGGCCTTGTGACAGACCAGGGAAAACAAGCAGTTGTCATGCCTCGTCTGCCCACATGTTGACAAGTTGAGGAAACCAGGCTTGGCGTGCCCAGTCCAACTATTGACACTAAACTCATCTTCAAGTACCCTCGATGTGAAGAGGAATTGATGGAAACACAAACCAGTCAGAAATTCCATGGGAAGGAGGGCGTACATATAGGCTGTTTCTAGGTAAAAAAAAAAAAAAAAAAACTCTTGAACAGAATCTCTTCAGCTTTGTGTTTTCTGCCATGGCCACGAGACCAAGCCATCACCACGTACCATCAGCTGGCTGAAGATGGTACGTGCCAGAGACCATTATCCCGGGTCCAAAAAGTTATTCGGCTTGGAAAAATCGGCTCGCAAATTTACCTTCCCTGCAATATGGATTGCTGCAAGATCCACCAGATGTTGCTCTGCCCAAATAAGAATAATAAGAAATAAGAAAATTCTTGCAGAAGACCCAAACTTCTTATTCCTCCTTGTTGTCCAACCAAATTTTTATATTGCTGCCTTCTATCTGCAATGAAAAGTAACTAATCGCTTTCATTATTGCTCTCAAGTCTAGAATATTTGCTGCACCTTGCGATACTTGATGGGACATTTTCCCTGGGCTAACTTGGTATCAAGTTGGGCACACCAGCCTGTGCCACTTGCATGGGTTGTGAGCAAAAGCCAGACATGGTACTGTGGAGGACAAACTTTTTTTTTTGGTTGTTGGCCTGTTCCCATCATGTTAAGAGACTCCTTTACCCTCTTTGTTAAGGAGAACAACTGGAGTAGATTTCCTGCTCGGCAGTCCCATTGCTGTAGAAAAGGTGGCTAAAAAATAAAATGTTTTGCCATCTTGCCCACTTAAATGGTTACTGAAAGAGTGTCCAACAGTCTTGTGTATGCAACAGGTCGCTGGCTACTTTGACCATCTTTTAGGTGCTCTTTTGTGGCGGGAAATAAAAACAAACCTTGCAGCGTATTGAATTGTACCCCTAAAAACCTTAAGCTTTGTGTTTGGATCAGCTGACTTTTTGACGTTGACTAGCCAACTGAGCGTAACGCCAAGTGCTCTTGTAAAGCTTTGGAGCAACTGGGCCCTGTTCTGTGTTTTTATTAGAACATCGTTCATAGAATGAAAAATCTGAACTTCATTTCTCCTTAGCTCAGCCATGAGCGTTACCGGTACCTTTGTGAAAGTTATTGGTTAAGTAGCAAAGTCAAATGGAAGCGTGGTAAACGGATAATGCGCCTGCCCTATAGCAAACCTCAAATTTTCTGTAACTACTTCATATCGGTATATGGAGAGAAGCGTCCTCAAGGTCCACCGTCAAGGCAATTTCCCTATACCACACTGCAATGATTGTCCTCAGGCATTCCATCCTCAATTTCCTTGTATGGAGCAGTTTGACTCTATAGAATCTGCTAGCCAAGGACATAGGCTGCTACTGATCATGCCATAGACCTTGCCGGTAGCTGTCTAAATCCAATGATGCCTCTGCCAAATCAACCGCCAATTTTCACACAAATAGTGCACTGATCTGAAACCTTTTCAACTCCCTCCTCTAGAGCTTCTTCTATATTTGTGATACACAGCTTTACCGCCCTGGACACTGATGTTATGGCCACAGTTGGCCTATAGGCTGCTCCTGTCAAAGTAAATTATTTTCTATTGGCACTTTCCATAGCTTCTCGAAAGGCTGCTGCGTCATTAACAGGTAGAGTTGTGCGTCTCTCAAATCCCAAAATTGCAGCATCTACTTGGAGAGCGAGTCCCCAGCTTCCAAATCTTTATCCTTGAAAGGATACATTTTGATTAACTTTCTGGAAAGGGACACGCTCCTGCCTGCGACAACTCATTTTTTATTGTTTCCATAACCTTATGAACCAAGGTGGTCCTAGGTTTTCAGTGTAGGTCTCTGAATATACGATCCTTCGCATCAGGAGAAGGGATTCGTCCTCAATGTGCAAAATTTCTCTAACCGCTTTAACGAGCGGTTCAATGAACTCAAGGTCAAATGCTGACTCCTCTGTGGAAAAGTAATTTTTTGATGACTCCATGTGTGCATCCATCATGCTGAATTGCTCCTCCTCTGATTCTTGGGAGGACAAGTCCTGTAGCCTACCCAGACTGGTATGGAACATTGTGAGCTTTTGGCCTCTACTTGCCGAAAAGACTACTTGAGAAAGACGCCTCAATATCTTGCGTTACCACATCATTCATCCACGAAAGAAAATCGGACATCAGCTCCATGGGATCTTGCTGCGTCTAAGGCAATATTTGTAGCGCTATTTTCTATCCAATGCATTCCACACACTAAGTATTTTGTTTTCCTCATAGCTTTCTTTTCAATGGCAGGCTCCATAGTTGTTCTAGCCCCTACTTCCCCAGATGTATATCTGGAGCACGTAGATAGATGTGCAAACAATAGGCATCTCTTTTGAAGAAAACAAAATGAAGTAATAAAAGGACAGATGAGCATAAACACTACACTACACCTGTGTCACAAAGTGTCTGTGGAGTTAATACTGGAGTTAGAATTGGAGTTGAATACTACAAGAAGATCTGGACTCTGCACTTTAAAAACTACAACCTTGTAACTATCAAAACTTGACTTTCTAAATGCTGTGATAATTTGTACTCTTCCTATCCTCCAATACCTGGTTTAGTCTCTCCTCCTGCATCTCACTATGCCCTCCCTATTTAAAATCTCCTCACTCCTTTGTAAACATTTCTGTTTTATCTAACTTCCCCACTCCCCTCATATCCACATTTCTTCATCTCTCCTCCCCTCCACCTATGTCTGTGCCCATACACGGCACCATTTATACACCTCTTTCCCAAAAACTTCTTTACCCCTCAATAAAAAGCACCCCTACAAATCTTCTATTTACACCCTCTTTCTACTCCATCCTACTGCTGGGGATCCCTCTCCTAATCCTGAACCCAGACAAAAACACCTGCCCTCACTCAGGCCTCCCTGCAATCTCCTACCATGCAAATGGTGTTAACCTTCTGATTTAATCCTGACCAACCTTAAAATTTGCTCCACAAATCAAGAATCCCAATAGCCTCTGGCTATTGTCCCACACCCACAGTCATCCTACCACTCATTGTGACCAAGCACTGCCATCTACATCTAAATTTCCCATCATACGTTAGATTAAGGTAAAAAAAAAAAAAAAAGCTCTTTGAGGCAGGGATTTCCTTTCCTTTTGTCTGATTTTGCTGCGCTTAATGTATTATAATTCCCCGTACTGTATTCTTTGTGAAGAGCCGAGCACACTTTTGCCGCTATATAAATAAAGACATACAATACACTAGCCTATTGCACAGGGGCTTACCTTGAATGTTTAGGAATAGCACCATTTGATGAAACAGCTTCCATTTTATTAAAGACATTGTGCAGCCCAGCCTTACCAAGATCTTTACAAGCTTTGCAGAGTTTTGGCAGGCTTTCAATGGCTTCTGCAGTCTTTGTGGGGAAGCAGAGCAGCGGTCACGTATGCCGGTCAAGCATTTTTAAATACCCCCCGTCCCTTCCGCGAGACATCATCCTGACATGTCCCGCAAGACTTTGCAGCCAAGCCGCCCATGTGGGTGGCAGAGAGGGAGATGTCTTGTGTGCATACCTGCTTCCGCCTGGCCTTACTACAGCAGTCGCTTGCAGCATAGCAGTTGCCTCGGCTTCACAGACGCCAACTCTTTGGAGTGCGGGACGCCCACGCTTCAGAGGCAAAGAGGGGCAAGTGCTCCACTTTGATCGACTACCTAGGGCAGCCAAGTAAACCCGTCTTTTTACAAACAAAATGGCTAGCTCAGCTAAATAGGACAGAAAAGACCTGGAGAGGAGAGGTGGAGCTATTTATTGTCCTCCCACAGGTAGATGTTTTCTGTCCTCTTAGCTGTGGTGTGGAGCTTAACCCATTGGTGCCCACTACCAAGGGGAAACCAAGAAAATATTGTTACATTACAAAATATTGTTACATTACAAAATATAAGCCAGACGCGACAGATGTCTTTAAGAGGCACATTTCAAACCTAATTGTTTTTATTGGGAAGAGAGCAGGCCTTCTAATGTAAACATTATCAAATAATGTTCCAGATCTCATTTCTAATTTATTATCAATGATCAATCCCCAGCAGGAAGAAAACTGTATAAATGTCTAATTCATACAAGAAACTATAGTTAGAGTGCCAACTAAAATATTTAGAAAAACTGTAATGCTACCTTAAAATGTCATGTGGTGTATTTATTGTGTACTGATGAACCAAGTCTGCCCCAAAGGCTCACATGATTTCAGCTTACAAATTAATTAAAAAAGGAAGAGCTCAAAACAATCATTTGTTGACATCCCGCTGCAAGTTTATGAATATCAAAAGGCAAACTATTCACTTGTTGTAACACAAATAGAGCTTCCATCATCAATTGTAGCGTTTATGGTTAAAAGCTGTAAGAGGAACCGCCTCCAAATTCAGTGCATCCGAGCGTGAGGTATTGGAGTGGTATACAACAAGTCTTGAACGGACTATGGAACAGGGATACAAAAAAGGTATATCCCTGCGCCACCATGTTGTACACCCTCAAATAATTTTTTTAGTCAATTTGCTTAGCCCTGGATTGTTTCTGTTTGGACTGGCTGTGCTTCGCTTCCCCCACGTGGATCTGCGTTTATTAAGAACTTCACATTACACAATCTTCCTAGGAGTGATCGAGGAAAGAACTTTGGCAAACATGCAGTGGACAAAAGCAAGATGGCTAACCGTATAAAGGTGACGTTTAGGATGAACATTTGCACAATTAGCCTATAGCAGTAAAATACCTGGCAACGTAAACCTTATTCAAATACACTGTCAATTAGGGATGCACTTGGTATCTGGAAATTACCTGGCATCCGGCCATATTTCATCACCTGGAAATTAGCCGGACCCGGCCCAGGGCGCTGGAACCCAGTGCTGGGAAATTCCATCCTGCTCTGCTCCCTCGGTCCTCCACCTCAATCATCCCCCTTCCTCCGGGCAGCAGAAGAGGATGGAGAACAGCAGGGGCAGAGCAGCAGAAGGGGGCCAGTCGGCAGAGGACAGCAGCTGGCAGGGGACTACAGCAGGTGACGGAGGGAGAGGAGAACAGCAGCGTGCAGAGGACAGCAGCTGGCAGAGGGAGAGAAGGACGGTAGCCGGTGGAGGCAGAAGTGGACCATGTGAGCGAAGCATGGAGCGGCAAAGGACGACGGCCATGGAGCATGCAGTAGCAGCGGAGACACCGGAAGTCAGAGAAGACTTCCGAGTCGCACTGCTGGAGCACGTCCTCCTGTCTCTCCACCAACTGCTGCTGTCCTCTGTAGGCTGTCGTCCATCTCTCCTTCCACCGCCTGCTGTCGTCCTCTGCCGGCTGACGTCATCCTTTACTCCCTACACCAGTCTGCTGTCCTCCTGCTCCTCTGCTACCCTGCTCTTACCGCAACCCCACAAACCTACCCGGCTGGGTACTTTTCCTTTTTCCCCTGGTATTTTTTAGGACCCGGTAAATCACTACTTTCAATTAAATTAATGAAACTTCCAATGCTGCTTTAATACAATTATGAAACATTTCTAAATATTTCGGAACCTAGAATGAAGACGCTCATACTTCTCAAGGAATGCAATAAAATCTGCTGGCAAACGCCCAAAATGCAGGCCTCTATCCAGTATGCTCTGAAGCTGGCACACAGTGATGTAGAAGAGTTGAGATCCATTCAGATGAATGAGACTACAATCTTAAAATAATAAATAAGGACCTTCGAGTCCTTCTACTTATATGCATGCAACACTACTATATTGCATATTGTATTCAATCCCCATTTCACTGACCAACGTGCTGCTGCACAGAATAATTGTTATATCTTCGCTGTACAATGTCATTCTTTAATGTTTACTCACTTGCTTTCCCAAGGAGGTCAACTGCATCAAAAGAAATTTAAAAAAAAAGTGTTTGTGCATGTTATAAAACATGACCAAATGTGCGATAACTAGACTATAAACAGAAAGAACAAAACATTTTGCTTTAAGTATAAAGATTTAAAGTAAACTATAAATATGCCAACATTTACTTATATGCAATATGCAGTCTTTTCCATAACGTTCGGATGTGTCCACACAACCGTGAGAGAAAATATATGCAAAGGATTCTGGTTAGGAACAAACACAGGAAGCATCATTACTTTGCTTCCCAAATCTCACGTCGTTCCCCCTCCTCACCATCTCTGGCAGCTTCCCAGTCTGCCGTTTCCTCGTCACTTTCTGGAGTTCTCTCTTTAGTAATTTTGATATCTTCCTTTTCTCTGTGCCTTCTCCTGGACGACTCTTTCTGTGGAAGAAAATTAAATGTTGGGATGTACCAAGAAAATGTATATGCAATAAGACGTAGCCAGAAATTTGAACAGTAGAGGCCTTTAGTGTCAAGATAAGAGGTGCAATATTTCAACAAGGGAGCATAAAACTTAGTGTGACATGCAAGTGGGTAGGCACAAGCCAATTCAAAGTGACCCGACCCAGTTATTGTAACAGATCAATGTTTCAGGCTTGTATAGGGAACGTATGCAGAGAGGGTCCTCACGAAAGACCAAAGCAGTGGTTTACAACCATCATAGGATTAAGGAACCCTATAATTATATTGTGACATTCTGCGGAACCCCACCACTCTCCAATAGCGCGTCCGAGATCAGATACATTGTAAATTCTTTTGTATTTGGTATAAATTTTCAAATTACCTGAAAATTTAAGGAAACCCTTTAGGGGTGCCCACGGTCCCATGGGTTTCTAGGAACCCCTATGGTACCAAAGCATTGAGATGTAAATGCTGCAACAGTACATATTGACCACACCATGTTGTATCAATGTTCAAATTGTCTCAGAGAAATAGTCAGAATAATTAACTAAAAACATGATTTCTAATTTGATAAAAAGTTTCATGAAAATAACTTAATTTAAGCATGTGGGATTCACACTTGGGATGTGTTGCAAGAATACATTACCGTCCCAGTCTTTACTGCTAATTTGTGTAATGTGAGAAATGCAGCCTGCCCTCCTACATGTTTATTTTAAATTACAAAAACTATACCGAGACATGCCATAAAAAAAACAAAAACAAAAACCTAAGGCCAACAGCACCATAATATTAGAAAAACAGAGGGCAGAAAAGTTTACTAAGAGGACATATATAACAGCTAGTTGATGCCGTCTACAGTAGGAGCAATTGAAGACCTTCAAATGCAAATGGGCTGAAGGAGTAGCTCAGCTGTAATGTCGCTGCTTTTGAAGAAATTGAACTAAGTTTGAATGTCAGTGTCAGCTCTCTTTCTGACATTGGGCAAGTCACTAAATTTAGTGCCTGATAAAAAGGGAGATAGATTGTAAATTCCACAGAGCTTGGACTATTCTACGTACAGCACTGAATACACGGTCAGCTCTATAGAAGAAATAAACAAATATTTATTATAGATTACACACATGGAAAGAGAATTGTCAATTGGGCCCATAACTAAACACCGTCCTTGTTTGCTCTATCTGGCATTCTTCATTTTCTATAAGACTCACCTGCGCCCAAAATCAAGTATTACACATTACTAATGTAAGATACCACTCTGCGGCATAACCAGCAGGAACAAATAGTCCCACTAATCCAAAACTGTAGAGCAAGAGAGAATGGAACAGGGTCCCGGAAAAAACAGTGCATCAGAGTTATATCCAATTGCATGTATACGTCAGAATTGATTTTATCAATTGATTGAGGATAGAGTCATAAACACCTGTGAGTTTTTATAAGGAGCAGTGAGAATATGAGCTCAAGTAATGGGGGTATATATCTATATCTCAGGCTCAATGCAGAACATAAGGAAGCCAACTACTGTCTGTGAGAACAGTTATGGCTTCTTTTCTACTGAATCAGGCATACCAGCCCTAGAGCATGAATCACCCTCCATCCATGCTTATTTTTATTTTTAATTTTTTTTTTTTTTTTTTTAAGTGTGCAGACCACGCGCATTTTAAATGAAACTTTTGTCTTTTGTCCCTGTTTTGTCATAGAAATTGTATTTGTAATGGTGATGTTTTTTAATTAAAAAATAAATACATTCAGTGCCAAAACGCAATGAAGTTTGACTTAGAACACGTGTTTTAGCTATTTGCACTTCCATATTTATAACAGAATTCCGTGCGCGCGCCAGAGTGTGCGCGCGCCAGAGTGCGCTCGCGAGCCAGAGTGCGCGTGTGTGTGTGTGCGCGCGCGCCAGTCAGAGTGTGTGTCAGTCCATCTCTCCTTCCCTCCCCCCCTCCCCTCCCCCTGTGTGTGCGCCAGTGTGTGTGTGTGTGAGTGTGCCAGAGTGTGTGTGTGTGTGCGTGCGCCAGTGTGTGTGTGTGCGTGCGCCAGTGTGTGTGTGTGCGTGTGCGTCAGTGTGTGTGTGTGTGTGCGTGCGCCAGTGTGTGTGTGTGTGTGCGTGCGCCAGAGAGTGTGTGTGTGTGTGTGCGCCAGTGTGTGTGTGTGTGCGCCAGAGTGTGTGTGTGTGTGTGCGCGCCAGAGTGTGTGTGCGCGCGCGCGCCAGAGTGTGTGTGTGTGTGTGCGTGTGCATGCCAAAGTGTGTGTGTGTGTGTGCGTGCGTCAGTGTGTGTGTGTGTGTGTGCATGCGCGCCAGAGTGTGTGCGCACGCGAGCCAGAGTGCGCGCCAGTCAGAGTGTGTGTCAGTCCATCTCTCCTTCACTCCTTCCCTCCTTCCATCCCCCCGCCTCCCCTCCCCCCCCGGCGGAGCTGCAGATACAGCTGTGTGTGCTGGTGCCTTCTGCCAGAGCAGCCCCCCCCTCCCCCTGCGGCTGAGGTACGGAGAAGAGACGTCTGTCAGAGTGGCCCAGGGTGTTCAGCGGCTGAGTGTGGGGGTGCTCGACTGCTCACTTCCACCTCAAATCAACTGCATTCACGCTACTAAAGTTTCACTTCAACAACAGGGGTGTTACTCACAATTGAGGTGAAGTCGTGTGAGGAATCTGGGAACATGTCCCTTGAGGCGTGTCCCCATCTCTCTAACTAGAAGTACCGAAGCTGCCGCTGCCTCCGCTCCCCTCCAGTGCGCGCACCCCGCTCCCGTTAAAGCTCACGCACACCCGCTCTTCATATGCTACTGCCACGGACCTCAGCTCCACCTCCTCAGACATGCCTCGCGCAACGATCCCCAGCTGCGTGTCAAGCCCTAATGAGCCCCTTGTCTCCTGCACCTATCCTGGTCTCCGGCCACCGCTCCGCCTCCTGTGCTATTGGCTTCCTTCCGTTTAAATACCCTGCTAGTGCTCAGTTGCATTGCTGAGCATAACCTTGTGCTGATCCTGTGTTTTGTTTGCTTTGCCTTGCCTTGTTCCAGTATTCTCTTGCAGTGTGACCCTTTGTGTACCGACCTGGCTTGTTTGTGGACCCTCTCTGGCTCTGACCCCGGCTTACCCTAGACTACGCTTACCTCTCCACGACACAGGCATACGGACCACAACTACGCTGTCTTCTCCACTCCAGACCATTTGCTTACGGACTTCAACGCAGCTATCTATAACCCAGGACCCCGGCAAGTATACAGGAATAACCCTCTCTCCAACCCAGACCCGGCTACGGTGACTATTCGCCGTCCAGGCACGCCTCCGCTCCTGTGGGTGTGTGGCTCTAAACCTTCCCACCTCAGTACCGGGGTCTTGTCTTGTTTGTGGGTTCGCGAAAGCGTTACAAGTCTATCTTCTGGTGCGTGCTTCCAGCAGAATGGCAGTAGAAGAAGAAAATCCAAAAACAGAGAGAAGTGGAGCACAGCGTAACCAAAACTGGGGCTGTGCAGCAGAGTGGCCACTCTTTGACAAAGTGCTTTACGCACGATACACGTCAGAGTGAACGTGCTGCTATCAACCATGTTGTCAACCATCTAATAAACACGTTTTAATTTGACCTTTGCTGCATAGCCCCAGTTTTGTTTACGCTGTTCTCCACTTATCTCCATTTTTGGATTTTCTTCTTCTAATCCAAAACTATGCATTGGTAAAAATGTAGTACAGCTTCAAGTATTTTGCAGCAAAACTACAAAAATAGTGTTCAAACTGCATTTTTATATATGCTACACTAGACATGTCTGCTAAAGGTAACAATGCTACATACTGGTAATAAACCAGACAGTAAAAGACAAAAAAATACAATAATCACATTAGAAAGCAATAATCTACAGTTGGACCAATCATTTGGCAATGTGTGTACACTGAGCAGAAGGTGCCTGTTTCCACACACTGCTTCTCCATACCCTTGCTGGTGAGGTGGGTTCCTCAGTAGTACGTTTCTGTGGATCCGATTCCACGTCTTGGCGCTTGTTCTTCATTCTTTCACGTAAATCGCCGGTGGGTCTTTCTGGTGACCTGCGTAACAATAACCTAATGTGTAATCATATTCAGAAGAACTAGAAATCAAAATATTGTAAGCCAAAAATAAAATCAAAGAAATGAAAGCTACAATAAGTCTTCAAAATCCATCGTTATGCTCTATTACTATCAATTTGAAAAATCATGGTCCCACGGTTAAATAGCATGCATTTTATGTTCTACGCTTGCCAATCTATTGGAGATGCAGAACTGCAATTGCATGTTGTGTGTGCTATTTGGAGATTGTAACACCATTCACATGAAAGAACAATTTACAGGGGTTGCACATAACTTACATTAAGGGCCATTGTGGCATCAAATTCTCCAGTACAGCATCTGTGAATAAATGGTCTAGTGCCTTTAAAGCAGCAGTCCAAGCTGCCGTGTTTTTTTTTTTTTTTTTTTTTTTTTTTTACACCCTTTAATATGTGCATCAATACGATCCACACAATGATAAGTAATTAGCTAAGCTGACGATCGATCAGCGAAGGTTCGGCTTGGGAGTTCACTGAATGGCTGTCAGTGCAGCAGAAGAGGACCAGAGATACAAATTTCTGTGGGGAAGATCATGTGACCAGGCAGTCCCCTAGATGCAATTGGTGCACTGCAAGAGAGGGGGCAGGGCTCAAAGGGGGTGTGCCAGAGTCTGTTTCAGAAGAGGAAGGGGATGTTACACTGTAAATTGTTGCTATAGAAACAAAAAGCTTGTTACATTATAATACATAAAAAATGTAATTTAATAAAAAAAAATGCTACAAGTATTTCCTTATAGTACAGAACTAAATGTAATATAAAAATAAATAAACATATGTAGGATATTGCTTGGTCTTAAGCTTTAAAGACAAGGCACAACAACCTGCCAAGTGGTCTGCAACATGGGAACTAGCCAGCTACACTATTTTTACACATCCAGCAAACAAATTGCAACTTTCTACTGCTAAAACGTACTGCTGTAAAGTCCTAATTAATAAGCAAAAACCGTAGTATATATTAAAATATTAAATATTTGCAGTTCGAATTTTTGGATTAAATCTGGCAGACCATTAAAGATATATTATAATGATGCACCATATAAAATAAAAACAAAGTGCTTTTGTATTGGATACTTTCACTGCATTACAACTCCAATACAATTATTTAGGCTTGAAAGATAGATATAGATAAAACACTATCTAGGTCCATGACTGTACATTTTCAGATTAGCTAAATCACACAAATGTGAGGTCAGTAGGAAGTCAAAGTTCATCTCTAAAAATGTTGATCATCACTAGTTTTAATTTCCATGCAAAACAATCTAACAGCAGTTCCCCCTCTAAAGCGCTTATTCTGTAAGGTGTGATGAGCGCAGGTGACGTGGTATAACACCTTTCAGAATAAACCCCTACGCACTTCACCAACCCCACGGGATTTTTGTTATTAGTTTTTTTTTATGGAGAGGAGATTTAGACTTCTATTTTGTTTTGATTTGAGGGAAGGTACAGGCACTACCTTCAGTGACCGAGTACGAGGGAGATCCGGGAGCTCAAATTAACACTGTTCAGCTCTGGGGACCACTTGCTGTCCCTTTTCCCCAAGCAACAATGAGACGCAAGTCCAATTTGGGGGAACGGCAAACCTCACCAGTGTCTTACTGCTTTGCTACAAAGTCAGGAAACATTTTAGTTTGAAGGAGGATACATTTTCATGATTGTAAAGTGCTGATTTAACAGAAAAAGCATATATAAAAAAAAAAAGCAATATTTACCTTCTGTATGTACTACTATAGCCTTTGCCTCTTGGTGAATGCACATGTACAAACCTACAGGTGTTACCATATGCACATATCCCAGTTTTCATCCAATTACGGCACGGAGTCTGAAATACAGAAATTACCTGATTAGTTTTTATTCTGGATAGTCTGTGTTCACATACACTAGTTCTACAAAGTAACTAAAACAAATTTCTCCCATGTCATATTGGAGTGTATTATTTTATGCACAAAATCGGTTGCAACAAAACAGTGATCCCTACGCACTACTGGGAGTCTACAAGCAGGCTTACACGGTAAAACGCGCACTCTCCCCTAGGGCAGAAGTAAGCTACCGACAGTGGCTTAATAGGTTACAGTTCATTGGCAACTTATGTGTTGGGCTTTAAGGACCGAGTAACAATGATCACCAATAGGAAAATTGTTATTTTTATTTTGTTCTTTATTTGCAGCATATTCATGAAGCCTAAAGATAATGATTAGGAGCGGATATGCTTGAATTTAGCAGTCCCAGTGAAAACCAACATTCATATTCGCAAAATATAAATAAATAAAATTACTGTAAAGCAGCAGTCAGTGCTGTTGCAAATTATTATTATTATTTTTTTACGGGGTTGGGTTTTTTTGTTGCAATTTTTTAAGCTTACCTGAAATGGGGCTGATCAGTGGTCACGCGACCTCCGGGGACTACTCAGTTCCCAGCTATAATATTCGCCCGAGTGACACAAAATGACAGTGTCAGGCTTGCCTCGGCGGCCAATAGATAGCTGTGACGTCATCTGAGATGTCGCAACTTTCTACCTGTCATCCCGCAGCCATATTTGTAGTTGTGTCAAATACCGGCAGAAAAAAATAAAAAATACAGATATCTTGGGAACCAGGGGGTCGTACGACCGAAGATCAGCTCCCAGAGGTCACCTGCTTCAGGCAAGAAGATTAAGGGGGAAGGTGTGTAGAGGAATGCTGCTTTAAGGGTGGTTGAATCTTCCTAAGAAAGCCACTTACACTGATAAGCTTGCCCTTCCGAATGGTAAATGTGTGTGTAACTCCAAGTACATACCAAGTATAACATGAAATACAGAGTATATTAATACACGCATATTTTAACATATTCGGTGCAAGAGGGAACTGCCACATTGGTTTGTAATGTATTGCAGGCCGCTTTAGCACTGCAGGAGAAGCAAAGCTAGATGTTGCTCTATGAAGCACTGAATAATTTCAATGTTAACACGCACATCAAGATGTGGAAAGAGAACTGCCTGTGAAGTGGAGCATTTTAAATTGACATCCACTTTCCACGACCTTCAGAAAGTAACTTTGTGTTTAACCCAACAAATCAGATCGGAAATACTGTAGTATAGTCTATTCATTACACCTGCATATTCTATGTCTGCAGAACAACATCAGTTGAATAACTTGCACAATGTCCTAGCTTTTAGTTTCCACTCTACCATTACCCATCATAATCATGTGCTACTTATTAGAATCCTGTAGAACAGCACCCTGTGAGGGCTTCATACTGCTTCGCTACAGACAGTGTCTGACTAAAGAGTGCTCATTAAGGGGCTAATTCAATATGCTGCAAAGTGGCTGATCGCAGCAACTCCGACTGAAACTGCGATCGATCGCTTCACAGTATATTTAATTACCCGCTAAATGTTTTTGTTTAGAGAAGAAGCATACTGCTCTTACCTCCGCACTATTCCCTGTGCTAGGTCCAAGCCTCTCAAAAACACTTGGTCTACGTGATGTGCTATCCGATATGGTCTTGGTATTTTCTACTGTGACCTTCCGTCGGATTTTTGACATCTTGTACTTTTTCTTAACTAAAAAAAAAGAAATAAAAGAAAGCTGAGAAAAAGTATTTTTCCTTTCAAATACGCTAACTAAAAGCCTTTCCTATCTAGGGGAAACTACAACGATTCAAATGTAGTGAAAAAGTAAGAGAATCACACATGTATTTGTTTTTAATAGCGGCTTAGATGCACTATCAGATCCCCAATTTTGACCTTTTTTTCCTTTTCTTAGCAGAATACCTAGCTATTTGCAATGACAATTTCAAATACAAATCTGGAGTTGTATTTTTTGGACTGGAACAAATCATTACCCCTCACTTTTATATCTGCACATTTAATGTTTGGGGAAAATCAACGAATGTCACAGGAATTAAATCTGATGCTTCAACCCAAAGTACCGATGAGCCATCAGCAATCCTGTAACAAAAACGCACTGTTTTTTACTTTGGAACAAAGTAACAGTAGTGCAGTCGTGATTTTGCTTAACTTTGTAATTCCATTAGTTATTTCTAGGTGTTCTATTTATCTATAGCCCAACACGTGTTAAGAGCATTTCATGAAAGGTGCAAAAATATTCTATATTTACATTACACTTGTCCCTGCCTTATTTTTTGTGTGTCCCCATCTACTCAGCGTACCAACATATTTTCCGCTGAGACTTGTTCTTGCACCTTTGACTTAACTCTGCCCAAAACATTTGGGAAGTCGGAACTTCTCCAATGTCTGCGAACACGTAGAAATTAATAGGCGCTCATGGATAACTTACATTGTTACAATACCACCTGGGACTAGGGAACCAACATTTGTGGGCCCACTGCGCTATATCCACACAATGGATAGTTGTACATATGTAAATAAAATATAGAACAATGCGGCCCTATGAATTTACAGATGCTGTGAATGACTAAGGCTGCCCTTATAATGCCGGCAACGCCGTGGCAAAACAAATGTATTGCCACCGTTGCGTGCGCTTATAGTAGGCGCAACGTGACGGCTTGGTCGTGATCGCTAGAAGTCATGTCAATTTGATTTTTCCCAGCGACCGCAGCCTGACGTCATCGTCACTATAAACGCAGCCTAAGACTGATACAAATGTGTGATGTCTCAAACATGTTGAAACTGTAAGTACATACATTTGTGATTTTTATTATACCTACGATAGTAATGGGGTAATGGTTCACTTTTCGACCCTTTGCTTTTAGATTTGTTGCATTGATCGTATTTTAAATTCCCTGTATTCTATTATTTTGTAAACCGCTACATACAAAACTAACGATATAGATAGATATACACATACATACACATTACAACAGCTGTGTCAGGTTTCACACACTTGCAACTGATCCTGCACATTTACAGTTTGAAAGGACCCAGTGAAGGCCTACATATTAACAGAAAAGTGTAGCACAAATCTCTATGCCAAAGAGGTTGTTCAATCCTCCGTTTCTTTGCCTCAAAGTAAGAGAAGGGGGGGGGGGGGGTGAAGAGAAGACGAGCCTTCAAGAAAACAACTTTTACATTTTCCTGTGTTCCAGAAACCTCAATATATCAATTACCTGGGTCAAAGGGGACAGGTATTGGGGTTTAAACAGTGTTCTTTTAGATGATTAAATAATAGGTATACAGTGCGTATCAAGTGCACTCCCCAGGACCACTAAATTTCAAGTATGGTAAATATGCCAATAAAATAAAAAAAAATGTATATGGCACCAACATAGTCAGGTGCGCAATGAAATGTGGGGGTAAGGACAAAATATTAAATACATACAGAGTGAATCAAGAGGTAATCATTTTGCAACCTAAACTATACGTATATACTTTCGCTAAGAGCCATGGACAGCGCTACAGGGTAGGGATTTCCTTTTCTACTGTGTATATTGCACATATTGTATTATAATTCCTACGGTCTCTCTTGTAAAGTGCCGGGTACACTGATCTCCATATAAATAAAACTTGCACACACAATACTGGGAGGATGTCAGACTCCCGCAAGCTCCCTCTTACCCTCCAACTGTACCTACAGTATCCATTACGTGTGTGTGTGTGTGTGTATAGGTTAGGGGCCTTGCATTGAAACTCCTTGGGATTTGCTGCATCCTGCACACAAACCACACTGCTGCCTAGAGATATATGTGCACAATGTTGGAGGCTCGGTTACCGTTGGGCCGTTTGAAGCGGCGGCCCAGGCCGCCGGCTGCAGAGTCCCGGGCCGTGACCGCTGTATGTCTGGCGGCCACTACTGGGAGCTCAGCGCCGTTTCCCAGAGCCGCGGACCCACCGACTCTCCAAGCCCGCCTGCTCCCGTCTCTGCCGGCTTCCCAGGGCAGCCGCCGCCGCAGCTCCCCGTTCCTCCCCCTCTGCTTCTTCTTCTTCCTCCACTTTAGCTGCCACCACCGCCGCCACTTCTCCCGCCGCCCACTCTGCGGCCCGCGGGCCCCTGGAGCGATCGTGACGCAGCAATGGCAAAACCAACCAGGCGGGCGGGGAAGCACAGGCCGCGCCGGCGAATCGGAAGCACAAGCGCCTGGGCCGCGGAGCTTGCCGGGAAACCGCGGCCGGAGCTGCTGAGAGGGAACACTTTCCGACAACAATGTCTGGGGGGGAAGGCAGCCAATCCGAAGAGCCGTAACTGAAGCAGGCGTCACGTGGCCCACTGGGGACATCAAGTGCGTGGGTGTTGCGCCAGACCGGAGAGAACGCGAAGTTACGTCGCCGGATGGGGATGTCACGCTGTCAAAGACAAAAGGGTTTTTGGAACGCTGAAACGTCAGATGCTCCGGCGGACATGTTTAATGCTGGCAAAGCACAATAACCAGATGAAGGGGCAGTCCCATTTGTCCATGTAATTGGTTTGTTTAGAGAGATGAGCTCACCCTTGAAGTAGTTTACATTTCTTGTAGTTGTATTGGACTGGGGGAAGTGTACATTTGTTGTAGGTTTGTAATATCAGACTGTGATCATTTATATTATAAGCTAAAACTGTTAAATTCCGGACTTTATTGAAATCCCTACTCTCTGATTGGTTAAAATTCCGGGCATTATCCAATCAGTAATGGTTCGGAATTTTTTGCACCCTGCCAAGTTTTTCAGCCAATGAGCTTTTTGTTCTCATTCACAAAGAGTGAGGTGAGTTCTCAGACAGGGGAGGTGATTGGACAGGAGGCAGCAGCAAGACACTGACTCCTCCTCCACCCTGCAGAGAGCACTGCTCAGGAGAGTGAGGGAAAAAGTGTCTGAGTGTGTGCTTTGTGGGTATAAAGGGGGCAGCAGAATGTTTTATGTGTTTGTCAGCCAGTGTCTCAGCGTCTGTTTTGTGGGTGGAGGAGAGGTGCAGAGTGTTTTGTGTGTGTGGTTTCAGGGTGGAGGAGGGGTGCAGAGTGTTTTGGTGGGTGTCTGCCGTGTGTGAGTTAGGGAGGGGGCTGCTGGTGTGTTTCGTGGATGTAGAGGTGGCAGCAGTCTGTTTTGTTGGTGTGTGTCTGCAGTGTGTTTTGTGGGTGCAGAGGGAGGGGTGCAGAGTGTTTTGTGTGTGTCTGCAGTGTGTGGGTTTACTGGGGGGCTGCAGTGGGTGTAGAGGGGGGCTGCTGGTGTGTGTTTTGTGGATATAGAGTGGGGCAGCAGTCTGTTTTTTTTTGTGTGTGTGTGTGTGTGTGTGTGTGTGTAGAGGGTGGAGGAAGGCTGCAGTGTGTGTTTTGGTGTGTGTGTGTCTGCAGTTTTGTGGGTTTACAGGGGGCTGCAGTCTGTGTTTGGGTGTAAGGGGGGTTGCTGTGAGTGTAGAGGGTGGGGGAGGGCTGCACTGTGTTTTGTGGGTGTAGAGGAGGGGGTCTGTAGAGTGTGTAGGGCAGGCCTGCCCAACTCGTAAAGTGAGAAGGGCCGAACTGCTCCAAGGAAAAAAAAATTGGGCCGCACGGGTTAAATCATCATCATCATCATCATCATCTCTCCTCCAGCACCTCTCATCATCATCATCATCCTCATATCTCCCCCAGAACCCCTCACTATCAATATTTACGATACTCCCCATCTATCTCTCATACCCCCATCTCTCCCCCTCACCCACACAATACCCCCCTCCACATCAAACACACAATACCCCCCTTCACATCAAACATACAATACCCCCCTCCACATCCCCCCAGCCCATTCCATGTCAGCATCCCCCCCCCACAAGTCAGCATCCCCCCCCATGTCTCTCTTCCCTCAATATGACACTCTCCCCCACCCCTTAATGACACTCTCTCCCCCTCCCCTCAATAGGACACTCTCCCCCTCCCCTCAACATGACACACTCTCCCCCTCCCCTCAATATGACTCTCCCCCTCCCCTCAATGACACTCTCCCCCTCCCTTCAATATGACACTCTTTCACCCTCCCCTCAATATGACACTCTTTCCCCCTCCCCTCAATATGACACTCTTTCCCCCCCTGCAACTCACATCACACCCTCCCCCTGCAACTCACATCACTCTCACCCTCCCCCTGCAACTCACATCACTCTCACCCTCCCCCTGCAACTCACATCTCTCTCTCCCCCCCCCTGCAACTCACATCAGTATCTCCCCCCCCTGCACCTCAAATCACTCTCTCCCCCCCCCCTGCACCTCACATCACTCTCTCCCCCCCCATGCACCTCACATCACTCTCTCCCCCCCTGCACCTCACATCACTCTCTCCCCCCCCTGCACCTCACATCACTCTCTCTGCTCCCCCTGCACCTCACATCACTTCCCCCCCCTGCCCCTCACATTTCAGCAGCCCAGCCCCCCCCCTCACATGTCAGCAGCCCACCCCCCTCACATGTCAGCAGCCCACCCCCCTCACATGTCAGCAGCCCCCCCCCTCTCATGTCAGCAGCCCACCCCCCCACCAGCCCGTTTTTCACCCCCCCCAGCCCGTTTTTCACACACCCCCAGCCCGTTTTTCACACCCCCCCCCCCCCCCACCAGCCCGTTTTTCACACCCCCCCCCCCCCCCACCAGCCCGTTTTTCACACTCCCCCCCCCCCCACCAGTCCGTTTTTCACACTCCCCCCCCCCACCAGTCCGTTTTTCTCACACACACACACCTCTCACACACACCTCTCACACACACCTCTCTTAGATCAGCACATCCTCTCTCCCCGGTACTAAGCCCCGCCCCCGGCATGCTCTGACCTCCCCGGCATCCAGTTATTGAATCCTCCTCATGCTGCTGCCCACACGCACCGCAAAACCCGGGGGCGGGGATGGAGAGGGAGGGGGCTGGAAGGGAGAGGGAGGGAGGAGGGATGAATCGACGCCATTTTTTAAAACTTTTTATTTATTTATTTAATTAACTGGCGCCCGGCTAGAGTCATCGCGGGCCGCTCAGAGAGGCCAGTCGGGCCGCATGCAGCCAGTCGGGCCGTATGTTGTGCAGGCCTGGTGTAGGGGGACGGCAGAGTGTGTTTGTGTGTATAGAGGGGGGCTGCAGTGTTTGTGTGTGTGTGTGTGTGTGTGTGTGTGTGTGTGTGTGTGTGTGTGTGTGTGTGTGTGTGTGTGTGTGTGTGTGTGTGTGTGTGTGTGTGTCTTGTGTGTATGTACAATTTTCTTTTAATAAACTTGCAGTAAAAGCACAAGAATGTAGACAATGCTGATAAAAATCAATATGACTACAAAAGTGGATTTTTTTTTTATGAAAAATTTTAAAAAAATAAGCCTGCATTTAGCCTATAATAGTAATAATCCCCTTAGAACAGGGCATTACTTGCCAATAATGCCCTGGCTAGGTTAAAATCCCCTGGCTTCGCCTCGAGCCTTCAACTCTTCCAGCCAGGGCATTATTGGCCAGTAATGCCCTGTTCTGAGGGGATTATTTCTTAAGTAACAATTTTTGCCTGTTTGTTTCCTGCGAAAGACAAATACGTTTCTATTTCTTTGAGGTGTGTGTAAATGTATCAGCCAGTTATTGCCGTTCCCCTGTATCTCACTGGTGAATGATGGTGGTTATTTGATACAAATGGAACGATTTGCCTGGACATAGAAGAGTCAATTGTCTTATCACAGAAAAGGATAATGTAAAGATAGTGAAAACACTTCAACACGTGATCAGGATGAAGATATTAAGCGTTTAAAAATACTTTACTTTTCTGGGGGGGGGTTTAAGACCTCGATTTCATACTTTTAAATACAGTATTAACCCCTTGCCTTGCAGTAACAATCCCCCAAAACTCATTTTTTTTTTCCAAGTTTTTCTTTTTATTCAGAACGGGAATCGCGGGTCTCCGGAGCTATTCTCCGCTCCATGCACCCATCAGTACCCCAGAAATCTGCTTCATATCTCTTCACTGTTTGGAAATGTGAGCTTTGTTGAGTTCTGTTGTTTTCTTTTTATGATGTGCTAATATTTTGCTTCCACCAGAGCACCTCTTCTGGGTTTGGATGCTTGTTAACTTTACTTTTTTGTTTAACTTAATAGCGAAATAGTACTGGTCTCATTATATATATATATATATATATATATATATATATATATATATATATATATATATTGTGACAGAAACCAGGGGATGGTAATAAATTCCATATATAGGGCTCCCAGGATACTGAACAGTTTCTATCCTGTTTAGGCTGAAAAGTGCAGCCTCAGAATGCATGCACTCCACCCCCACAGTTTGGCAAGTGCTGGAACTGAGGGATGAGGGATCCATACCAGAGTTTGTCTGCTGCCTGATTTCTGTCACCTGTCCTGCTATTTAGAAATCAGGTATTTAAGGCTGATTTCCTGGTTCCTCTTCCCTCTCCCCAAGAGACTGGAGGCAGGGAGGCTGCTGGAAGCAGAGAGGGGAAAAGCCTATCCCCAAACAGGTTAAACCATTTTGTACCTTTATCAAATTGAAAAGTTCCTTATTTTTGTTTATTGGAGGCGGATAAGCCGCCCAATCCTAGTCAGGAAAAACCTCAGTTAAGTTATTGCTCAGGTGAGCAGGCTTTTGTTTTGTTTGTGTTTCTTGTGTATGCAGTGTGGCAATCTCAGTGCCTGGGACTGAATAAACCAGGCAAGTAGCCTGTTTAAAGGAACAGCACGTTACGCCTCGTCATTTAACCTACCCTAAAAGACTGTGTTCTAACAGTCCTGGACAGACGGTGGAGCCCCGGAGTACGCCGTTTGTCACAATATATATATATCCATTTCCCCCGTGCGCTGTTACCTGATAGGCTCACAGGAGTCCTGATCCTCTGCTGCAGGGAGCCTGGGGTGTACCTGATTCGTCCAGTGAAAGGGCCTCCACCTGTGAAGGATCCTGTCACGTGGCCATGAGAGGTGATAGCCCAGGGGATATGAGTGGGTAACCCTCGGCCAGGACCTCCTATTGATTTAGGGTCTGAAGAGCATCTTCCAGGCATATTTCTTGCCTGGTGGCAAGTATTACGGCATTCCAATGATAAGTGGTGTCGTATTTGCGTCAGGATCCTGGCATCGGCAGGACAAGGAGAGTTTCTCGCGTAGTCGCGGACGGCAATTATGGACGTATGGGAGGGGACTCCTCCCACTGCGACCACGTGACGTTGGGGCACGTAGAGTTCTAAGGCCAAGTCGTGGACCTCTTGCAGGGAGAGTACAAACATGGTGTTCGAGTTTGGTTTACTAATTTAACTGCTGATTCAGGCACCCCAGGTCAGAATCTTGGCAGCGCCTCCGAATGTAGCCCCCTTTCCGCCGTGTCAAGGGTGACTACGTGTGGTGCGCTGTTATCTGTAGGCTCACAGGAGGCCTGATCCTCTGCTGTAGGCAGTCTGGGTTGTTCCTGATTCGTCCGGTGACAGCGCCTCCACCTGTGAAGGACCCTAGCACTGCTTGACACCCCTTGCATAGGACAGAATACACACACTTGTATGTGTGTATGTGTGTATATATATATTGACTGAACACAGCTAAGGACATATATATATATTTTTTTTAATACCATATACAATGTATGCCTCGCACAGCCGTAACCCCCCAGTGCTCCCAACCGCCTTGTCCACACCCTGGTTGGGTTTCGTGCTGAGGCGCCCTGGGCACCCAACCACCCTTGTGTCCACAGGAGCAATCCCACCCCAAGTGTGCGGTTGCGCTACCCACAGGAAGTTTGTGTTGAGTTGGTGTACTTGTTGAGGTATCTGCCAGGTGCTCCAGCACCTGGTACCAGCTGACTGAAGAAAGGGGGCCTTTCTGTCCCACGCTGTTGCCGTCAGCGATTGCGTCCGCCTCCCCGTGGGGTGGTATCCAGCTGGAGGGTCCCACCTTAAAGAGAGTGTCTAACTGCGGTGGTGGTCTGGTCCGATATCACAGGCCGCAATTGCTACGCGGCTGTGTCTCTGGCACTGTATACACTACAGGGGCAATGTCCCTATCTTGAGGGCCTGTCCCTGTAGCAACCAAAATCTAGGTGGGAGTCGGGGCCTATAGGGGTCTCTGGCCTAGTGCAGTGGCCACTGACACCCTGCGCACACACACCCTCACATCTCTGTGTCCCAGCTCCGACTGGCGTGGCTCGCAGCACAACAAATGTATCAACTCTCGGGAGCAGGGGATAGTTGCAGCACTATTGGCTGTTGTGCCTCACATGTTCCTGCAACCTCAGTGGCTGCTGGGGGTTGTAGAGCTAAACACAAGATGGTCGCCGCTGCTTGGCGCTACGCGCATGCGCGATTTCCCTCTAATGGCCGCCGCAACTCTGGGGCCTCCCATGCATGCGCTAGACGTTACTGCGCTTGCGTGCACATATTCAATATGGCAGGGCACCGGCGATCCGGTTGCATTCCCGATTGCCCACATGCTCCCCACATACCTTCCCGCACTCCGCTGCTAAGAGTAGCTGTTTGGGCTGTTCTCAGTCGAAAATCCCCATAGACGTCAATGGGCATTTTTGGCCCAAAACCCCCAAACAGCAGCTTTGGCCCTCTTGTAATATATGAATTCTATCAAATAAAATAATTTATGGATGAGGCAAAAAGTGACCAAAAAAACACGTACAGTGTACAGCAAATCAAAATACAATTTGTGAGGACATTAATGTCTCGGACAGGTCTGCAACCCTGCCTTTCCACATGATCGCTTTATACAATGCTTCCAGGGATTCTGGGAAATGACATGCAAATGAGAACTCACAATGTGTTATCCTTTACTTCTTGTCCATTTTAACAGTTGAAACATAAAATAAAATGGAACTTCATATGAAAAATTAGTCATTTGAAGCATGTAGGATAGATAGATGAAGGTTATTTGGAATCAGAAGTGTTACCACTGGTGTACAGTAGCTAGGAAAGGCCTGATAGAGTAAGGCCCAATAAGAAGATCAGCAAGTCTGCTGTGCTGTATCCTGCATTGGGCAAGAGCCGCAGTGAATGTAATGGCATCTTTTTTTGCTGACATGTCGGTAATTGGCAGCCTCTGTTGAGACAGATTTTACACAAGGGGCTCCTGTTCTTCCTCATTGTCCTGGCAAATTATCTGGAGGTGGGGGAGTACTTGCCCAGTAACTGGGCCCAAAGTAAGTTACACTGGCCAGGTGCTGAATATGTCCTATTGTTTTTAGCAGCAGTCCCTCCTATAGTTGATTATTGTTTCATCCATTGACAAAGCACGCATGACACGCAAAACTCACGCATCAGGTTCTTATGACGTCACCGTCAAGTGACTTGGGTCTGGAGGATAGATGCCGTGTGGTGTCTCTGTAGCCCCATTTGTGTTTGCAGGACGTGTTCTGTACACCGGGGTCGTAATGTTAGGGCCGGCTAGGAGTTTCTAGCAGGGGGGCGCAGCTTAAAAAGTTTTTGCTCCCCTGCCTTAGCTCATGGTCCTGCATGTGAGTGAGTTCCCCTAGAAGAGACATAGTATATGGCTCGGCTCCTCAAACCCACCTTAGCAAACTTGACACCCTCTACAATTCAATTTGTCGTTTTTTTCTCCAATGCAACTACAACACACATCACTGCGAAATGCTCAAAGAACTAGATTGGTCAACACTAGAGTCTAGGCGCAAAGTTCACCTTTCCTGTCTTGCCTTTAAATTCTTCATGGGCAAGCTACCCAGCTACCTGATCAAGCTCCTCACCCCTACCACCTGCAGCACTTATCACCTGAGATCAGACTCCAAAAGACTATTCATGGTCCCAAGGCTCAACAAAGTATCCGGACGTTCCTCCTTCTCCTTCCGTGCACCCCAAAACTGGAACAACCTACCAGAGACTCTCACATCCACCACCAGTTTAAGTTCTTTCAAATCTAAGGCTGTCTCACATTTTAACCTGGTCTGTAACTGTTTCATACGCTCATAATATACATTTTCTTTAACTGTGCACGCAATGTCTTGTATATAATGTATACCCTGTTCATTTATGTAACTGTACTTGTAACCATGTATTATTTGTTTTACTCTGTGCCCAGGACATACTTGAAAACGAGAGGGAACTCTCAATGTATTACTTCCTGGTAAAATATTTTATAAATAAATAAATACTATGTTGCAGCTTTCAGCTACATGTCTGAGAGCTGTTGGAGTCGCATGGCAGGGTGAGGGTTTGCTACAGTAAGATCTGTCCAGTTACTGGAGCAGAGAGCTGGCCACTCCCCAGGTGCAACTCAACCCCGTTATAGCGCAATCTGCTACAACGCAGATCCGCTTATAACGCGGTTTGAGCGTGGATCCCGATTTAAGCAGAAGATCTCCTACCTTTCTGATTTTGTGCTCTTGCTGCCAAAGCCACGCCCCCCTCCTCCTTCGCGGCTCTGGCGTCACATGACCCTGCAGGGTTATGTGACCCCGCAGGGTCATTTGTAACCTACCGTCATAGTTTGTAGATTGCGGTTTCCTTCGATGTTCTGATGATGTCATGGCTCTTATTATGGGATGGCCTGGAGCCGGTGGAGTGACAGTTGGTTCTCTCAGAGCTGCCCCAGTTGCCTTATCAGCAAGGGGCGCTTATAGGGTAACCCAAGAGAGTTCAGTAGTAGCTGGGGTTTTGTAAGGAATTGGGGAACACGTCCTTTGCGATGTGTTCCCTCCTTACCTGTCTTATCTCAGACCTCCGCTGTGGAACCAGCGCATGCGGGCACCCCCGCTCTGCTTACAGAGTGCACGCACAGGTCTTCTAGAGTGCCACGGAGCTTAGCTCTGCCCCACTCGGATGCGCCACGCTTCTCACGCCCGGCGCGCACACATGACGACGTGCACCGTTTCTCATCACCGGGATAGGGGTGTTACATACATATAACCCCCGCCACACCCCAATTACAAACCAAAAAAACCCCACCCCCAAATACATACTAAACTCCTGCCAATACCCACAAAAACATATATTTTAAAAAAAACGCCCCCTAAATACATATTTAAAAAAAAAACAACACTCCCAAATACATATATAAAAAACACCATATATATATATATATATATATATATATAATTTTTTTTTAATATATATTTTAAAAAAAACAAATATATGGTATATAAAAAAACACCCCCAAAATACATATATATAAAAAAAATCACCCCCCCAGAATACATATAAAAACCATCCCCACACTACATATTAAAAAAAAAATCAGGAGATCAGCCCCTGACGAAGCCGAAAGGAGAAACGCGTAGGGCGTGGTTTTGAGACAACTGAGAGTGAACACAGGACATCTGGGAGTACAGACAGCAATTTATAGCTGTTTGGCAGTGATTTGTACCGGTATACTTCCAAGGTACATGTTTTTAACAAGGAGGATTGGGACGTAGATCCACACAGTGAGCCGGGGGATTTGGACGCAAATCTCGCGAATCGTAGTGACGTCACCACGCCATCAGGTGCTGCCGGACGGCCACGGAGGAGGCAAGCAGTCAGAGGAGCGGGGAAGTCCGCAGATGATCGGGACTGACACTAATAGAAGGGGAATCAATACTCTGTACCCCTGAAGGAGCGTGAGTACCACTGGCACATCAGGTGCAGTTTAAGAGACGCACGGCCCCCTACGACGGGTCTCAAAACACCGGAGCTAATACCCTGCCCTTAAAGGCTTTGGACAGTATTTGGAGTGCACTGCAAAAGTGTCTCTCTACCTCTGGCAGCCGGTCATAACATCAAAAGTGGTTACTAGGACATTGTATAGGGAACCTACATAGACTGTTTATAGACCCACGGATACCCACCCTTGATGAGTGTGAGATGCTCTAAATTCTCAAAAGTTTTTATGATAACTCACAAAGTGTGAGTATTTTACCTATTGTCATTTTTATTAATTTTACAATAAACTGTGTTACACTATGTGTGTGTCCCACTTCTCTTCCTACATGTGACACTACGCACGAGGATACGCTTCCTGCGGAT
>NC_134485.1:318178167-318258167 GCF_040206685.1 Ascaphus truei
ATTTGTATATGATTTTTACAGAAAACTGCCTAATTTCAGATCTTCATTTAGTCCGTAAGGAGATATGGTCTTGAGCTCGTATATTAGTCTTGCCTCTTGTTGCAGAAGCAACTTGTTCCTGTCTCCCCCTCTGGGTGGTGGCAGTACCTGTAATATAGGCATACATCGCATTGTGGCTAGTGAGTGCCGTTGTTCTTTAAAATGTCTGGCAACCGGCAGATATTTAAGCTCACTCTGTTCATCCTTGCTGTTCAATGCTTTCCTGATCGTGGAGCGATGGATGGCTATTCTCTCCTTCAGCATCCGTGTAGTTTTCCCCACGTAGCGCAGCCCACTGGGGCACGTGATCATATATACGACAAAACGAGACTCACAGTTTAGGAAATTCTTGATCTTAATCGGTACCCCACTATGCGGGTGGGTATAACTAGCTCCAGTTTGCATGAAACTGCAATTGGTGCAACCGTGGCATCTGTATGAACCTGGTTTTCTTTCGAGCCAGGTTTTAGAGTGTCCATACTTGTCCACTGGGTCCGCTTGTGTCAACATATCTCCTAAATTGCGTCCTCGCTTGTAGCAGAACAGTGGTGGATCTTTACAGAGTTTGCCAATCTTGTTGTCATTCGCTAGGATATGCCAGTTCTTGTGTATACTGCGCTTGATGCGGTTGGACGCCGTACAGTAAGTGCTGATGAAATGGCAACGTTGTTCCGTAGGTTTATTCGTGCTCGGTCGCAGCAGAGATTGCCTGTCGATGCTCCTTACTTTGATCAGGGCTTCGCTGATGTCCTTGCGGTCATAACCCCTGTCCTGGAAGCGTGCCGCCATGGCCAAGAGAGCTGGTTCTAATTCATCCGGATTAGACGTTATTCTTTTTACTCTGAGTAACTGTGAGAAGGGGAGACCCCTCTTGAGCGGTGCTGGGTGGTGGCTAGTGGCATACAGTAGTGTGTTCCTGTCTGTATCCTTGTGATAAAGCCTAGTGGCCAGGCCTTCACCCGACTTGTACACGATGGTATCCAGGAAGGAAATCTGTGAATGACTGAACTGTGCTGTGAATCTCATGGTAGATGGAATATGATTCAAGTGTTCTATAAATTCTAACAATGCAGTCTCTGAACCATCCCATATAAGGAAGACGTCGTCTATATATCTTAGATATTTTTTGATGCATACCGCGTGTGGGGCATCATGTAGGATGTGTGTGTGTTCATATACATCCATGAAAAGGTTTGCATATGCCGGGGCCATATTGGATCCCATCGCGGTCCCACTTAATTGCAAATAGACGCTTCTTTCGAACCGGAAATAGTTTTTGTTAAGAATGATTTCCATGAGTAGCATAAGGAATTCCACCGGTGGACCTGCATGTGCTGCAAAGGTCCCGAACTTTGATCTGACCGCTTCAAGCCCCTCTTGGTGGGGGATATTGGTATAAAGGCTACTCACGTCAAGGGTGACCAGAATGTAATCCTTATTTTCCAGTCTGATGTCGCCAAGCTGTAAAATAAAATCAGTTGTATCCTTGACATAGGAGCTCATACTCATGACCATGGGCTGGAGGAAAAAATCAATAAACTGAGATAATGGGTGGCATAGCGATCCTCTTGCAGAAATAATAGGTCTTCCTGGTGGTTTTGTGGCCGATTTGTGTATTTTAGGCAAGGTGTATAGGATATAAAGTACCCTGTACGAAACGCGTAGGTGCGTTCTATTTGTCCTATTTTTGTTCCCTGTATGTGTTAAGCTGGCATCAATACAGAACTAATTTTATACTACTGCGGAGTGGCCTGGTTTGTTTTTCCTGCTTGACATTGCAGGGTGTCTGGAGCTGTGCTCTATCTACATCCACTGCTTTCCTGTATCTACTCACGGATGGACTGCACGCTATAGATCCTGAGAGTGCCCCCTGGAGCAGGTAAAGTGCCAATGTGCCTTATTTAAATCCTGCTGCTCATGGACATTGTTCCTTACTGTTTGGGTGATTATTGTGTACATCCCTGTGGTTGTCTCAACTGACTCCACCAGTCACTTCCCCTACAGTAATTATGCAGTTTATTGCGTTTAATTGAGGGGCACTCCATCATCACCGGACCACCATATCAAATGGTCTCAATATGTTATATGTCTTATGAAGATACCTGCCCAAATTTGAGCACCACACACACCACGTTTCCCTGGATATTGGTATAAAGGCTACTCACGTCAAGGGTGACCAGAATGTAATCCTTATTTTCCAGTCTGATGTCGCCAAGCTGTAAAATAAAATCAGTTGTATCCTTGACATAGGAGCTCATACTCATGACCATGGGCTGGAGGAAAAAATCAATAAACTGAGATAATGGGTGGCATAGCGATCCTCTTGCAGAAATAATAGGTCTTCCTGGTGGTTTTGTGGCCGATTTGTGTATTTTAGGCAAGGTGTATAGGATGGGCATTCGTGGAAAGGGTTGTGTCAGGAATCTGCCCGTTTCCTCAGAAATCCAGTTGTTTACAACCCCCATCTGTATGATCGAATCCACCTCCTTTTTATACTCCACCGTAGGATCCGTTGGAAAGCATCTATATGTGGATGAAACGGAAAGTTGATTCTCTATTTCCTTTTTATACTCCACATATTTGAGTAACACAATGCCACCCCCTTTGTCCGCTGCGCGGATAATGATCTCTTTGTTGTTTTTCAATGCGTCAATCGCTGATTTTTCGTCTCTCGTGATATTATGATAGCTTACTCTCTTGGTCTTATTTTGTGTGACAGTTTCTTTATCCAGAACATTCATAAAGGCTGCTATACTGTGGTTGTTAGTTTGTGGATCAAAATTGCTGCTGCATTTAAAGGTGTTGGCCTTGACAGAGGTGCTTGGTAGGGGCTGCTTGATAAAGAAGTCTTTAAGTCTCAATTGTCTATTAAATTTGTACATTTCGACTTCCCAGTTAAAACTGTGTTGAATGTGAGTAGGTACAAAACTGAGGCCTTTGTGGAGGACGCTTAGCTGCGCCGCGGTCAGGGTGACGTCAGTCAGATTATATATTACCGTGGTGGCCTGCGACTGCGAGGTCCTCTGCCTCTCTTGTTTTCGCGCTCTGGATACCGCCGATTTTCTCCCACCCCTCCTGGTGGGTCCCTTCCGTCTGCTTCTGAAAACGGGGGTTTGGCGTGTCTGGCCTCTGTGGGACCTAAAAAATCACTTCCAGAGCCCTCAGTATTATCAGAGAAGTCAGTGTCACTCGTTGGCACACCCGATCTGTAGGCAGGCTTTCTGGCGCGTGCGGGTTTGCGTCTCTGTCCCCCTCGACCTGTATTCGGTTCCCCTAGGCCCAACAGCCAGCGGTAGACCTTACGTTCTTTGTAATCAGTTTTTACAAGCCTCAACTTTTCTTTCTTATATTTAATAAGATTGTCCCTGTAAATGTCAATTGTGGTCTGGATCTTATCCGTCCAATCAGTATTTGTGTCAGCTATCAGTTTATCACCATGCTGCCCCTGGATGACATCCACCTCATGTTTAATTTTTGCAAGTTCTTTGCTGGATTGCTCTATCACCAATATCATAAGATCACTGGAGCATTTATTAAGAATGGCAATCCATTTTTTACAAAAATCGGGGTCATTGCGTCCGATGGTGGGCTGGTTCCTGATTCTGAACCCACGTGGGAGTAGTTTCTCCTTGTGGTAGTGTGATAAAGTTACCCCATGAAGGAAAAAATCTACCTCTCGTTTCTTAAGTTTTATGAGATCGTTGTATATATCTACTGGCTTATCAGGTCCCAAAACAGATTCAAAAGACTCCGTGTACCGTATTTTGGCTATCTCTGCATCACTGAAACTGGCAGTATCTGATAGTGTAGTAAAAATACCCGCAAAGTCTGCAAATTCCTCCATAAGAAATGGGCACAGGTAAGGTCCATTAAAGTCCAATATGCTGTATATAGTAATGATCCCAAACTCACAGCTAAAGTGCGGGTAATGAACAATTCAGGGTGGTGCACACAACTCATAAAAAAGTTATAGTCAGGTATGGAGATTAGCACTCACGGTTTTGTTGCAGGAGGCAGATGCTTGTCCCATAGAGAGTATGTAGACATATGGAGACCAGGGTATCCTGATAGCCAAAAAGAGACAGCACACTGCAGGTATGGTGCTAGATGGGTATCAATGGCGCTAAACACATGGACATGAAAATAAATAAATAAATTAAATATACAACCAGTTGTGATGAAGAGAAGATCTCAGCCGGCGTAAATCAAACATGAAAAAAGAAAAAGAAATACATAGTGTAATACTGTAAAGACTTAACCAAACAAACAAACAAACAAACAATTGCAATGTTGCTGAACCACACACTAGACTAAAAGAGATGCATTTAATATTATAAAAAACATACAGTACAATTAAGCACAAATAAACAAATGAAGGTCCCAATCGATATCAGCCGAATTGCCCGCTTACCGAAGCCAAGAGAAATAACCGCAGTGGATATATCAGAGAGTATCCCCTCTCACATAGGCTGGCACAGCTCCTGGATGAATTGCAGGTAGGCGCCGCGTGTAGATGTCAGTAATGGCAACCGCGTTCTTCCACGCTGTGGCAGGGGCTGGAAATCACTGTTTGTTGGTGAAACAGTGCGGGCATGCGCAGAGGCGCCCGACACAGTGTAGCTGGTGCCTCCAAATCCCCTGCTCCTCGCGGTCGCGTATGCTCCAAAGGCAGCAAATTCAAAAGATGCTTTGTATCTCAAAACCACACGGCAGGGCTGGCAGTGGGTATCGGCAGCTGATGGCAACGTAGGGGTAACGGGGACCACCCAACGCGTTTCGGAAGCTGCTGCCTCCTTCCTCAGGGGTAAATTGAATAAAGAAGTCCCTGTGTGTCCGTTTATTTATAGGAGACATTTAAAGGTGCATATACCATATTAGAGTCCCGGTCATGCGCAGTGGTTCAAATTCAACACTGCCTCATGTATCAGCAAGGTAGAAAAAATTAGGGTGCTCAACCCAGATGAAATCCATCCAACTCGGTGGACTATAAATCAAAACCCTGGAGATACCAGTGGGAGTGGGTGGGTACAATATAGACTTTTGTAAGCATAATGACAGTTGTCCAACTTAACTATGACAGTCTAAACCCATAAAGAAACCCACTCACGTCATCTCCAGGGGTGTAGAGCAGGCGTGCCAGCCATGAAGGAATCCACAGTCCAGGTGAAGGCAAAAGAAAGACGAATGGCGCACAGCCAGGGAGCCAGGTGTAGGATAAAACTGCTATTCTTTATTCGTGCATGCAGGAGGACAGGCAACCCCTTTGGGGAACAAACAGTTTATCCTACACCTGGCTCCCTGGCTGTGCGCCATTCGTCTTTCATGTATCAGCAACATCACATGAAATACATAAAAACAATACATAAAGAGACATAAAAAGACAATCAATTAATCAAATATATACTGGTAAAATACATAAATGCATATAGATATATGATCCAAGATAATCCAAATGTTTCAAACCATCATTGTAGATATTAACATTAAAGGCTTGAAGATTTATAGATGAATGGTAATGAACGGTATGTCTATAGAAGAACTATCTTTTTTCCTTTGTTTGTATTGAAGAAGAGTACTTCTATCAATTTGATCTACTTCTAATATAGCTCGATCTAGGTCATTAGGAGAATAATTTCTATTAATAAATTTATCTTTTAAATCATATGCCTGCTGATGGAAAGTTTCAGTAGTTGAATTGTTATGCTTCAATCTAGTGAATTGACCTTTAGGAATGTTGTTAATCCATGTAGGGTTGTGATGACTGTTGGCATGCAAATAGTTGTTTGACTGGACCTTCTTAAAAAATGTTTTTGTATGTAGTTTATTATCCATAACGTAAATAACTAAATCCAAAAATTCAATAGATGTATTGCTAGAATTAAAAGTGAATTTTAGATTAAAAGGATTGTCATTCATGTACAACTGAAAAAGTTCTAATTGATGCGTGGAACCTGACCAAATAAAAATGATATCATCTATGTAGCGCCGCCAGAGTACCAGGCTTGCCCCAAAAGGACAACCGGACCAGATGTATTGATCCCATAGAGAGTATGTAGACATATGGAGACCAGGGTATCCTGATAGCCAAAAAGAGACAGCACACTGCAGGTATGGTATCAAAAAAGTGTATTCAGTAACACAAGGCCGCCAACGTTTCGGTCCTCCCAACGGGACCTTCCTCAGGGCAGTGCAACTACAGACTAACACAAGCACCCATATATACCCCTTAACACATACTAAAAAACACCTGAAAACAATCATGAACGTGTTAGTCTGTAGTTGCACTGCCCTGAGGAAGGTCCCGTTGGGAGGACCGAAACATTGGCGGCCTTGTGTTACTGAATACACTTTTTTGATACCATACCTGCAGTGTGCTGTCTCTTTTTGGCTATCAGGATACCCTGGTCTCCATATGTCTACATACTCTCTATGGGACAAGCATCTGCCTCCCTCAACAAAACCGTGAGTGCTAATCTCCATACCTGACTATAACTTTTTTATGAGTTGTGTGCACCACCCTGAATTGTTCATTACCCGCACTTTAGCTGTGAGTTTGGGATCATTACTATATACAGCATATTGGACTTTAATTGACCTTACCTGTACCCATTTCTTATGGAGGAATTTGCGGACTTTGCGGGTATTTTTACTACACTATCAGATACTGCCAGTTTCAGTGATGCAGAGATAGCCAAAATGCGGTACACGGAGTCTTTTGAATCTGTTTTGGGACTTGATAAGCCAGTAGATATATACAACGATCTCATAAAACTTAAGAAACGAGAGGTAGATTTTTTCCTTCATGGGGTAACTTTATCACACTACCACAAGGAGAAACTACTCCCACGTGGGTTCAGAATCAGGAACCAGCCCACCATCGGACGCAATGACCCCGATTTTTGTAAAAAATGGATTGCCATTCTTAATAAATGCTCCAGTGATCTTATGATATTGGTGATTGTAAGGAATCCACTACTGGCTTTGACTTTTGCCTTGCAGACCTGTGCAGTTGCAGGCTTCCTCTGGCAATCTATGGCACAGGTGCTGCCTCTCATTGCAGCTTCTGCCCTGTGCTACTTCATTGGAGGAATTCTCACCCTCCTCCTGTGATTGGATCTCCGCCCTTTATATTCTAGGCGTTGGCTCTGAACCAGCGCCGAGCATAGCTATTCCTACCTCTATGTTACTGTCTCTGCCACAAACCACCCCAGGCCTCTCTCCTAGCGTTCTTACCTTCCAAGTTCCTGAGTATCCAGAGGCCTGGTCCTGGACGTCTGTGCTGAAGCGTTGTTGCCAGCACTGGCCTGCTGCTATCTCCTTGCAGTGGCCTACCCTGGACGTCTGTGCTGAAGCGTTGATGCCAGCACTGGTAACTGCTGCATTCTCTCCTAGCAGTAGCTACCCTTCCTGTCCTGTGGCCTGCCGCTATTCTCCTGTAGTGGCCTATCCTGGACGTCTGTGCTGAAGCGTTGATGCCAGCACTGGTACTGCTGCATTCCCTCCTAGCAGTAGCTACCCTTCCTTTCCTGCGGCCTGCTGCTATCTCCTTGCAGTGGCCTGCCCTGGACGTCTGTGCTGAAGCGTTGATGCCAGCACTGGCCTGCTGCTATTCTCCTGCAGTGGCCTACCCGGGACGTCTGTGCTGAAGCGTGTTGCCAGCACCGGTACCTGCTGCATTCCCTCCTAGCAGTGGCTACCCTTCCTTTCCTGCGGCTTGCTGCGATCCTCTTGCAGTGACCTGCCTTGGACTTCTGCGCTGAAGCGTTGGTTCTTCCCGACGCTGCCCTGCGGTGAACTTCGGCCAGCCTGCTGTCTCCTCCTGCTGAGATCGGCGTCATGGGCCGAGGCCGCTCCTCGCGCAGAAGCCACCCCCGCGCTCACGCTCCTAAGCTGAAGCGGGGCACTCCTGATTTCCTGTTGCCGAACTCCTGCTTCATTAACGACGATGCTGCCTTCTCCAATCCTGACCCTGCGATGTACGACTATGAACTGCGCACTCCGGATCAGTCTGCGTGGACTCAGGTCGGTGATTATATAACCCCACCTCAGCCCCGCGGTCCGGTCCCGGTTTGTGGCGAGCATCGGCGTAACAGTATGCTCGGCCCGTTAAAACCGGACCGCGCCGTGGCGGGGGATGGCAATTTTCCAACTGAAGTTATGTCCCGTCCTGCGTATCAGTCCCACTATGAAGGCCAGTATTTGTGTGAAGTAATACCCCTGATGGATGAAATGTTTACCTATGAAGGTTTAACCCCTTTGCAAAGACAATGCCGTTGTGATCTCTTTATTAAGGCTTACTGTATCCTGAGCTTAAAACAGTCTCTAGCCGAATGTATTCGCTCCCCTGATTCCCCTTTAACCTGGGATAATGTGAACCCTATGGAACTGGCCGACGCCCAAGAGGCAATCTATGCCCTGGCCTCATCACTGGACATTCATCTAGTAGAACAGAGCGCCCTCCTCATGTTGGCTCAGTCTCAAGATACACTCCATGTATTTTCCTCAACACTAGACACTCACATAATAGAACAGGATCCCCTCCTTGCCAGCTATGCTGCTGCTTGGCAGATTCTCTGTGCTACCAGTCCTGTTACTAAACCTGTGGGGTTACCTCTCTCTCCTAAGAATGGTCAAACCATTTCTCTGTCGCTGCCCGCTAAGGAAGAAGCTGCCACGCTCCCTAATCCTGAGTTAACCTCCCTAAGTTCTGTCCCTGAGGTTATTTCGGTCTTAACCCCTGCTAGTCAGGCTTATGCGTTCCCCACTGTAAATCCCTGCAGTACCCAGGTCAGTGTGTCTTCCCTAGCACCAGAGAATGAATCCTGTTTGCCCTCTTTTCCTAAACCAAAAATTCTAAGCTCTGTTTCCGAGGTTTTTTCTGTATTAACCCCTGCTAGTCTGCTCTGTGAGGTTCCTACTGCTAACCCTAGTATTCCGCAGTCTAATGATAGGTTCCTAGGGCAAGAGGCAGAACCCCCTATGACCCCACTCTCGGAGACTAGCTTCTATTTCTCTGATTCTCAGGTACAGAGTAATTTAACCCTTGGGGTTTTTCCTATGTTAACCCCTGCAGGTCAGCCCTGTGAACCTTCCTTGGTAGATCCCTTTAGTTCGTCAGTCAGGGACACCTCCTTAGCCTCAGAGGATCAACCCCTTTTGTCCTCTGACTCGGCTAAAATTCTCGGGGCTATGCCCCCTGAACTTTCGGCAATAATACTGGCTCCAGTAAAAAGTATTCTGGAGCCGTTTGTTTCTCTAAACCTGTTCGCAGAATCCCTACTCCTAGGTATTTCACTCACCCCGTCTGCCACTCAGAGAGCTGAGACCCCTGCTTCTGAGCATAGACCCCTTTTCGTGGAATCTGTTGTCGTTTCTGAAGTCCCAGACACTCTTTCCCAAATACCCACTTCAGAGGCCAGCACAGTCGTGGTTGCCCCACTTGCACTGTCTGAGTTCTCCTTTTCCCAAATCCTAGGGTTTAAAGCGAACAGTACATATTATTCTCCTTTCCAAGTGACCCCTTCTGAGATCAGCGTATCTGCTGTTGCTCCCTCAGTACCATTAAAGTTAGGGCCCTTCTTTTTGAATGATCAGGCTTTCAAGTTTGAGACTCCCTTTATCCCTGACTTTGTAAAACTGCAGTCCCTTCTCATTGTAGTTAAAAGTTCTCCAGCAGCCGCTGAGTTAAGCTTTGCCGCTGCCAAATCTTCTGTTATAGAAGCAACCTTGCCTAGCTTACTTCTGTCTGCCCTATCTGTGATGCCTATCACCTTTACTAAAATTTCTGTTTTGCAAGGTATTTCTCCTAGTAAATCTGTGATACCTGCCATTCCTTTAATCAGTTCCAAAACCCCTGTCACTAAGTCTCCCATGGAGTCTGATGCCCTCACTAGGGATTCTCAGGGACCCAATTCTGTAACAAGCAAGATGTCCCTTGTGTCTGTTGGAGAGTTTACCCCAGTTTCTCTCACGGATCATGCCACAGCCTCCGGGATGATTAAAAATGACTTTAAGTCTGGGATGCCCATTCCTGTAATAATACTGTTTCACGCTGATTCGCCCACAGTATTCGGGGTATCCACTACTGACTGTATGTCTACTACCACGAACTCAGGGGTATCGCATTTGGAACGTTCCCTTTTTTCAGAAGATCCCGTCTTTAAAATGGACTTATTTTTCTCTGTGTCTTCCACAATACTTGGGGTACTTGCTATTGACTGTCCTGTCCCAAAACTAGGGTTACCTCTCAAAAAGGTGCCTGGAGCTACCGATGTTAAAGACCCTATGTTTAAAACAGTAACAATTTGCATTGCTTCTCCCACAGTATCATGTGAGACCTGGGTACCTGGGACCTCCACTCCGAAGCCAAGCTCTAGTTCTCTGTCTTCTTTCTCTGTGTTGGAGGCACCCAGCTTTAACCCCAAGACTTTTTTCCCTAAGGTTGATGCACCGCTTAACCGCCTGCCTTGTTTTTTGGATAAAATCTGTTTTCTCACCTTTCAAACAGACTCCTTACTCGCAGGTCTCTGTGCGGTGCCCAAAGTGCCCAATCTGTATGGCAATTGGCCTCTCTCTAAGACGAAGACACCCTTACTGGACCTCGTCGCTTTACCTGAAGCGTCCGTTCCTGTTCTCTATGGGTCCACTATGGGTATAGACATGCTTATTATGTCCTTCGCCAAGGCCACAATTTCGGATTTGATTCTCTCTAAAGATCACAAACCAAAGGAAGCGGATCCTTCTTCAACTGCCAGTACCATGAGTTGCATACACACTGCTACAGACTCTCGCAAATTGCTTGGGATAGCAACCCTGCTTGGTATCAAAAGTACCGCTGCAATAGTGTGTAGTGAACCCTCCCGCCCCATTCCCTTGCTAACAACCACCCGGAATTCCTTGGAAGCTAAAGACTCTCGCAACTTCCTCCGTGCTGATTTCACCAAAGACATTGCCTTCTCTGAAGGTCCCTCTGCCATTTTTGTCCAACAATCTGTGTCCTGTGTCCCATACTCTTGGACTATTACTATGCACCGGACACCTGGCTACTGTCCTTCCGATGTTCCCATTCCGGAGCCCTCAGGTCCCATTGTCCATGTACCAAGAAATGCAGTACCACCGCTGTCTTTCATGGCACTCGCCAATGTACATCTGGATTGTGGACCTAATTCTCGCCGGAGACACTTCAGGAACAACTCAATGTCTCCCAGACCTATGAATGGTTCTGTTCACCCAGGCTTCTCACCCAGTGGTGGGGGTACTGTAAGGAATCCCAACAAACTATGGGCTTTCAACGCCACCTCTCGCCTAAGGAGGTTTAGGAACAATTCCATGTCCCCCAAATCTGTGATGGATCTTGTTCGTCCGGAGGTCTCACCTGAAGGGGGGGGTACTGTAAGGAATCCACTACTGGCTTTGACTTTTGCCTTGCAGACCTGTGCAGTTGCAGGCTTCCTCTGGCAATCTATGGCACAGGTGCTGCCTCTCATTGCAGCTTCTGCCCTGTGCTACTTCATTGGAGGAATTCTCACACACCCTCCTCCTGTGATTGGATCTCCGCCCTTTATATTCTAGGCGTTGGCTCTGAACCAGCGCCGAGCATAGCTATTCCTACCTCTATGTTACTGTCTCTGCCACAAACCACCCCAGGCCTCTCTCCTAGCGTTCTTACCTTCCAAGTTCCTGAGTATCCAGAGGCCTGGTCCTGGACGTCTGTGCTGAAGCGTTGTTGCCAGCACTGGCCTGCTGCTATCTCCTTGCAATGGCCTACCCTGGACGTCTGTGCTGAAGCGTTGATGCCAGCACTGGTAACTGCTGCATTCTCTCCTAGCAGTAGCTACCCTTCCTGTCCTGTGGCCTGCCGCTATTCTCCTGTAGTGGCCTATCCTGGACGTCTGTGCTGAAGCGTTGATGCCAGCACTGGTACTGCTGCATTCCCTCCTAGCAGTAGCTACCCTTCCTTTCCTGCGGCCTGCTGCTATCTCCTTGCAGTGGCCTGCCCTGGACGTCTGTGCTGAAGCGTTGATGCCAGCACTGGCCTGCTGCTATTCTCCTGCAGTGGCCTACCCGGGACGTCTGTGCTGAAGCGTGTTGCCAGCACCGGTACCTGCTGCATTCCCTCCTAGCAGTGGCTACCCTTCCTTTCCTGCGGCTTGCTGCGATCCTCTTGCAGTGACCTGCCTTGGACTTCTGCGCTGAAGCGTTGGTTCTTCCCGACGCTGCCCTGCGGTGAACTTCGGCCAGCCTGCTGTCTCCTCCTGCTGAGATCGGCGTCATGGGCCGAGGCCGCTCCTCGCGCAGAAGCCACCCCCGCGCTCACGCTCCTAAGCTGAAGCGGGGCACTCCTGATTTCCTGTTGCCGAACTCCTGCTTCATTAACGACGATGCTGCCTTCTCCAATCCTGACCCTGCGATGTACGACTATGAACTGCGCACTCCGGATCAGTCTGCGTGGACTCAGGTCGGTGATTATATAACCCCACCTCAGCCCCGCGGTCCGGTCCCGGTTTGTGGCGAGCATCGGCGTAACAGTGATAGAGCAATCCAGCAAAGAACTTGCAAAAATTAAACATGAGGTGGATGTCATCCAGGGGCAGCATGGTGATAAACTGATAGCTGACACAAATACTGATTGGACGGATAAGATCCAGACCACAATTGACATTTACAGGGACAATCTTATTAAATATAAGAAAGAAAAGTTGAGGCTTGTAAAAACTGATTACAAAGAACGTAAGGTCTACCGCTGGCTGTTGGGCCTAGGGGAACCGAATACAGGTCGAGGGGGACAGAGACGCAAACCCGCACGCGCCAGAAAGCCTGCCTACAGATCGGGTGTGCCAACGAGTGACACTGACTTCTCTGATAATACTGAGGGCTCTGGAAGTGATTTTTTAGGTCCCACAGAGGCCAGACACGCCAAACCCCCGTTTTCAGAAGCAGACGGAAGGGACCCACCAGGAGGGGTGGGAGAAAATCGGCGGTATCCAGAGCGCGAAAACAAGAGAGGCAGAGGACCTCGCAGTCGCAGGCCACCACGGTAATATATAATCTGACTGACGTCACCCTGACCGCGGCGCAGCTAAGCGTCCTCCACAAAGGCCTCAGTTTTGTACCTACTCACATTCAACACAGTTTTAACTGGGAAGTCGAAATGTACAAATTTAATAGACAATTGAGACTTAAAGACTTCTTTATCAAGCAGCCCCTACCAAGCACCTCTGTCAAGGCCAACACCTTTAAATGCAGCAGCAATTTTGATCCACAAACTAACAACCACAGTATAGCAGCCTTTATGAATGTTCTGGATAAAGAAACTGTCACACAAAATAAGACCAAGAGAGTAAGCTATCATAATATCACGAGAGACGAAAAATCAGCGATTGACGCATTGAAAAACAACAAAGAGATCATTATCCGCGCAGCGGACAAAGGGGGTGGCATTGTGTTACTCAAATATGTGGAGTATAAAAAGGAAATAGAGAATCAACTTTCCGTTTCATCCACATATAGATGCTTACCAACGGATCCTACGGTGGAGTATAAAAAGGAGGTGGATTCGATCATACAGATGGGGGTTGTAAACAACTGGATTTCTGAGGAAACGGGCAGATTCCTGACACAACCCTTTCCACGAATGCCCATCCTATACACCTTGCCTAAAATACACAAATCGGCCACAAAACCACCAGGAAGACCTATTATTTCTGCAAGAGGATCGCTATGCCACCCATTATCTCAGTTTATTGATTTTTTCCTCCAGCCCATGGTCATGAGTATGAGCTCCTATGTCAAGGATACAACTGATTTTATTTTACAGCTTGGCGACATCAGACTGGAAAATAAGGATTACATTCTGGTCACCCTTGACGTGAGTAGCCTTTATACCAATATCCCCCACCAAGAGGGGCTTGAAGCGGTCAGATCAAAGTTCGGGACCTTTGCAGCACATGCAGGTCCACCGGTGGAATTCCTTATGCTACTCATGGAAATCATTCTTAACAAAAACTATTTCCGGTTCGAAAGAAGCGTCTATTTGCAATTAAGTGGGACCGCGATGGGATCCAATATGGCCCCGGCATATGCAAACCTTTTCATGGATGTATATGAACACACACACATCCTACATGATGCCCCACACGCGGTATGCATCAAAAAATATCTAAGATATATAGACGACGTCTTCCTTATATGAGATGGTTCAGAGACTGCATTGTTAGAATTTATAGAACACTTGAATCATATTCCATCTACCATGAGATTCACAGCACAGTTCAGTCATTCACAGATTTCCTTCCTGGATACCATCGTGTACAAGTCGGGTGAAGGCCTGGCCACTAGGCTTTATCACAAGGATACAGACAGGAACACGCTACTGTATGCCACTAGCCACCACCCAGCACCGCTCAAGAGGGGTCTCCCCTTCTCACAGTTACTCAGAGTAAAAAGAATAACGTCTAATCCGGATGAATTAGAACCAGCTCTCTTGGCCATGGCGGCACGCTTCCAGGACAGGGGTTATGACCGCAAGGACATCAGCGAAGCCCTGATCAAAGTAAGGAGCATCGACAGGCAATCTCTGCTGCGACCGAGCACGAATAAACCTACGGAACAACGTTGCCATTTCATCAGCACTTACTGTACGGCGTCCAACCGCATCAAGCGCAGTATACACAAGAACTGGCATATCCTAGCGAATGACAACAAGATTGGCAAACTCTGTAAAGATCCACCACTGTTCTGCTACAAGCGAGGACGCAATTTAGGAGATATGTTGACACAAGCGGACCCAGTGGACAAGTATGGACACTCTAAAACCTGGCTCGAAAGAAAACCAGGTTCATACAGATGCCACGGTTGCACCAATTGCAGTTTCATGCAAACTGGAGCTAGTTATACCCACCCGCATAGTGGGGTACCGATTAAGATCAAGAATTTCCTAAACTGTGAGTCTCGTTTTGTCGTATATATGATCACGTGCCCCAGTGGGCTGCGCTACGTGGGGAAAACTACACGGATGCTGAAGGAGAGAATAGCCATCCATCGCTCCACGATCAGGAAAGCATTGAACAGCAAGGATGAACAGAGTGAGCTTAAATATCTGCCGGTTGCCAGACATTTTAAAGAACAACGGCACTCACTAGCCACAATGCGATGTATGCCTATATTACAGGTACTGCCACCACCCAGAGGGGGAGACAGGAACAAGTTGCTTCTGCAACAAGAGGCAAGACTAATATACGAGCTCAAGACCATATCTCCTTACGGACTAAATGAAGATCTGAAATTAGGCAGTTTTCTGTAAAAATCATATACAAATTCTGTAGTGTGAATATTTTTGGGTATAGTGATTGTTTTATTGTTACATTATCTCATTGCGCATTGTACCCGTTACGCATTTTTCTCCATCCCCCCTTCTTTCCCCCCCCCTCCCTTTTTTTGCATTTTTTATGCATTTTTTTGCATGTTTTATTCACTCATTCAATTTTGGGTGTCCATCTTTTAAACAACTCACAGTCCACTATTGGTTGCATGTGGATACATCAGCACTTTAACCATCTGTACATCTGGATGGGCTGGTTGGTACTACAGGCTTTAGCCATGCCACTTTGTAGTAGACATACATGTATATATTACGTTTTTTTTCTGGGAGTCTAATATATTGATAACGGTAATTACACCAACACTCTACAAGATAGGGCTATACATATGCCATGAATTACCATGTTCCTTCTGGAATACAGTTATCTATGTTATAGACATTAACTTTATGATTTTGGTTTTATTGTGGGCCTGATTTCAGGTTCACCCATGCATTTCAAATGTTTAACCTTTGATTACTTTGTTACAGACATTGCCACTATTCGTGCTTAGTATGCTACTGCCATCTTTATTGTGCCCATGTTTCCGTTTCAGTTCTGGCCATTACGCAGTTTGAGCAACAGCCTCATGCTCTTTAATACTGCTTGCGCTATTTGCGCAGCGTTGCGCATGCGCATTAGCACAGATACACGCATACCCTCTGCTGCAGTAGTCAGGGACACGTTCGGGTTGTCAGCAGCACACTGCGCATGCGCGGTTACGCTCCACGGCGCGCATTGTATGAGAATCACCCGCTCTCCATGCACAACAGGTTGGGGAAGTGTTTAGACCCAACGGACGCGCTGCCATTATGCGATTTATGATTGACTGCCCGTTACACCCTGACCACTGCTCCCTGGACAATGTGCATGCTTTGCAGGACCATTTGCATTAACGTATTCATTTACGGGCACGCTTTGTAACATCCACAGTATGTATCTCCAAGCACTGATGGCGAGTTGCTGTTCAGGCTATGCATTTTATATGTATTTTAACCATTTATGCGCATTTGAATATCATTAGATGTTTCAAGTAGTCATGGTTATGTAAACAGGATGCACTGTGATGTCATTATGTTGTTATCAAGGTTTGATCATGTGACTAGGTACACATATGCATAGATCAGGTTCTCTCATTGGTGCATACCAGTATCAGTATGTTGGATTGGCTGTTCAGAAATGTGGGTTGTATCTGGGATTACAATTTGGAGTTCATGATTGTTTTCAGGTGTTTTTTAGTATGTGTTAAGGGGTATATATGGGTGCTTGTGTTAGTCTGTAGTTGCACTGCCCTGAGGAAGGTCCCGTTGGGAGGACCGAAACGTTGGCGGCCTTGTGTTACTGAATACACTTTTTTGATACCATACCTGCAGTGTGCTGTCTCTTTTTGGCTATCAGGATACCCTGGTCTCCATATGTCTACATACTCTCTATGGGACAAGCATCTGCCTCCTGCAACAAAACCGTGAGTGCTAATCTCCATACCTGACTATATATATATATATATATATATATATATATATATATATATATGTGTGTGTGTGTGTGTATATATATATATGTGTGTGTGTGTGTGTTTGTGTATATATATTAGTGTGTGTGTGTGTATATATATATATATGTGTGTGTGTGTGTATATATATATATATATATATATATATGTGTGTGTGTGTGTATATTAGTGTGTCACCACAAGTACCCAGTCACCCAAACTCACCCTCTCACGCCCACCCACTCACCCTCTCACGCCCACCCACTCACCTTACACACACACACACAAGCGGTCTGACAGAAGTATTCTCTGACTTCCAGTGTCTGCCGCTGCTACAGCGTAACTCCTCCCTACCGCCCTCCTGTCCCGCTCCTGTCCCATTCACATGGTCCTCTTCTCCCTCCGCCACCACTGCTGTCCTCTGCCGCTGCCTAGCTTCGCTGCAGGATGCCGTCCTTCTCTCCCTCCGCTGCCGGCTGCTATATATCCATACATACATATACATACAGTATATATATATATATATATATATATATATATATAAAAAAATAAAGAGAGAGAGAGAGAGAGAGAGAGAGAGAGAGAGAGATTCAGTATTTATTGATACCTTTTTTTTATTTGGACCAACAATTTGTGTCATGGGACAAGCTTTCAAGAGTTTTCCCCTTCCTCAGGTCAAGCAATACCATAAATATATACGCACATAAACATGCGCACACACAGTGTATATGTGTGCATGTTTATGTGTGTGTGTGCGCATGTTTATGTATACGTGTGTGCATGTATATGTATGCATGTTTGTGTGCGTGTGCGCATGTATGTGTGCGTGTGTATATGTGTGCGTGTACGCATGTATACGTGTGTGCATGTTTGTGTGTGTATATATGTGCGTTTGCGCATGTTTGTGTGTGCGCATGTATACGTGTGTGCATGTTTATGTGTGCGTGTGCGCATGTTTGTGTGCGTGTATATGTATGTGTGTATGTGTGCGTGTGCGCATGTATACGTGTGTGCATGTATATGTGTGCTTGTGCACGTGTATGTGTGCGCGTGCGCATGTATATGCGTGCGTGTGCATATATATCTATATCATACAAACACATACATACACACCTAAGCTCTGCAGGGTCCTGTGCCTGCAAAATGTCTCTGTAAAGTGCTATGTAAAACTAGCAGCGCTATACAAGAACAAGCCATTATTAATTTTAATAACACATTGAATTGTACACATTCACATACACACAAAATTAAATATACATATTGTTTACAGTATTATATATACAGATTTGATTTTAAATGAGTTGTTAATATTTAACATTAACTACACACGTGCAATGGAATAAGGTTTAATTAATTAATTCTGAGCTACTCCTTTTCTGCTGCTGCTCTGTCAGTTCTGGGGGAAGATCATGTGACCAGGCAATGACTGATACATTTGTGCTCATGCACGTGCACGGCTGTGGAGGGGGCAGGACTCTCAAAGGGGTGTGCCAGAGCCTGTTACATTAAAGGAAGGGGTTGTGCCTTTCTAAAGGGTTGCTATAGAAACAAAAATGCTCGTTACATTAGAATACATAAAAAATTGTCTTTCAAAGTTGTTTTTCAAAAAAAAAAGAAAATGCTACAAGTATTTTCTCACAGTACAGAACTGATTTATTAAAAAAAACCACACATGCAGGATATTGACTGAACTGCAGCTTTAAGAGGCAACTTGCAATATTGAGGGACATTGACAATCTTGAAAGGGAATTAGAGCTCACTGAGCAGGCCCTTGCTTCGACTAGTGGTCCAGATGGTGGCGCTGTTGGTGAGGAGCAGGTAGGTAGCTTGGTTGCTGTTAGTGAGGAGCAGGTAGGTAGCTGGGTGACAGAAGGGGAAGCAGGGGCAATAGGGAGAGGCAGGTCGTTTCTGAGCTGACACATCCCAATAGATTTGCCATGTTGAGTGAAGATATTGGGAATGTTGGGGGAGAAATGGCAAGGCTGGGGGAGACTAATTCCTCTAGCAGCCAGGGGAATAGTTCCTCCAGCACAGAGGGGACTCAGGATGCTCAGATACAAAGAAAGATTGAGGTGGTAGGTGACTCCATTATTAGGAAGGTAGATAGGGCAATCTGTTGCCAGGACCACATGAATCGAACAGTTTGTTGTCTCCCGGGTGCTAGGGTTCGGCACATTGCGGATCGGGTAGACAGATTGTTGGGGGGGGCTGGGATTGACCCGGCGGTCTTGGTACACGTTGGCACCAATAATAAAGTTAGAGAAAGATGGAGGGTCCTAAAAAATTATTACAGGGATCTAGGCCAAAAGCTTAAGGCAAGGACCTCCAAGGTAGTATTTTCTGAAATACTACCAGTGCCATGCGCTACCGCAGGGAGACAGTCAGAGATCAGGGAGGTTAATGCATGGCTAAGAATGTGGTGCAGGAAGGAGGGGTTTGGGTTTTTAGAGCACTGGGACTCCTTTTCTGAGAGGTGCCATCTATAGTCTAGGGACGGATTGCACCTCAATGAAGAGGGATTTTCTGTGCTGGGGGGAGAATGCTAAAAAGGTTGGAGGAGATTTTAAACTAGGATGGAGGGGGGAGGGGAATGAAACAGATAATGAACTAAATGGAATAGATGAGGATACAAGGTGGTATGGAGGTAGAATGGAGGCAAGTGCAAGTTTGACAAGCAGTGAGACACCCATAGTAAATACAGATAATACTAGAAAACTTCTAAAGACTAAACAAAGTGGGTGCAGAAAGGAAGGAGCAGATAAGATATTATCAGCAGATAAGATATATATTAGTACAGGCTGAAAAAAAACTGAAATGCATGCTTGCTAATGCAAGAAGCCTCACAGATAAAATGGGGGAGCTTGAATTAATAGCTGCAAGGGAGCAGTATGATATCATAGGCATTACTGAAACATGGTGGGATGAAACTCATGACTGGACAGTTAATTTAGAGGGTTATTCTCTTTTTCTGAAGGATCGGCCAAATAGAAGGGGAGGTGGAGTATGTTTATATGTTAAACCGGATCTAAAACCTATTATAAGGGATGATGTCTATGAAGGGAATGATGAAAACGTAGAGACTTTGTGGATAGAAATTAGCAGTGGAGGTAAAAGTATAAAGAAAATGTTTGTGGGAATATGCTATAAACCACCAAATATCTGTGAGATTGAGGAAGCTAAAATACTTTTGCAAATGGAGAAGGCATCAAAACTGGGTCATGTTTGCATAATGGGGGATTTTAATTATCCAGACATAGACTGGGGCAATGAGATTAGCGTTATAACAAAGGGTACAGGTTTTTGGGGGTGCTTAAAGACAATTATATGACCCAAATTATTGAGGAACCAACCAGGAGAGGGGCAGTTCTGGATTTGGTCATATCAAACAATGTAGAAGTAATAACAAATATTCAAGTCCTGGAACATTTGGGTAACAGTGATCATAACATGGTCTCATTTGAAATAAATTATCAAAAAACAGATTACTTGTGTTCAGCAAAGACTTTCAACTTTGGAAAGGCAGATTTTAATAAACTGAGATCTAATCTAGTAGTAATACAATGGGATGATGTTTTTGCAGGGAAAAATGTAGAAGATAAATGGTCCGTCTTTAAAACATTGTTAGAAAAGCACACTTATCAGTGTATACCCTTGGGTAATAAGTATAAAAGAAATAAGTCAAAACCAATGTGGCTAAATAAACATAAAAATAAACAGGTAGGGGAGGAAATGGACAAGAAGAGGAAGGCGTTTAGATTCTTTAAGTCAGAAGGGACAGAGACATTGTATCAGAATTATAAGGAATGTAACAAAAATTGCAAAAGGGCAATCAAATTAGCAACAATGGATAATGAAAAAAGGATTGCAATAGAAAGTAAGGTCAACCCTAAAAAATTCTTTAAGTACCTTAATAACAAAAAATGAGAAAAGAAAATATAGGACCCTTTCAGTGTGAGATGGGTAGGCAGATTATTGGAGATAAGGAAAAAGTTGAGGTATTAAACAAATTCTTTGCCTCTGTGTTTACCAGGGAAGAATCAAGTTCAATAGTAGTGCCGCAGGAGGAAGCCACAACCTCCATATTAATGAACAATTGGTTAACTGAGGAAGAAGTTCATAAGCGACTTGAAAAAATTAAAGTTAATAAGGCACCTGGCCCCGATGGCATACATCCAAGAGTTCTCAAGGAGTTAAGCTTAGTAATAGCAAAACCATTATATTTAATATTCAAGGACTCCATTTCCACAGGCTCAGTACAGGCATACCCCGCATTAACGTACGTAATGGGTCCAGAGCATGTATGTAAAGTGAAAATGTACTTAAAGTGAAGCACTGCCTTTTTTCCACTTATCGATGCCTATACTGTACTGTAATCGTCATTTACGTGCATAACTGATGTTAATAACGCATTTGTACCAGGCTCTATAGTCTCCCCGCTTGCGCACATCTTCAGTACAGGTAGGGAGCCGGTATTGCTGTTCAGGACATGCTGACAGGCGTATGCGGGAGCTGCTGTTTGCCAATTGGGCGAAATGTCCTTACTCGCGAGTGTACTTAAAGTGAGTGTCCTTAAACCGGGGTATGCCTGTACCACAAGATTGGCGTAAAGCAGATGTGGTGCCTATATTTAAAAAGGGAGCTAGATCACAACCGGGAAATTACAGACCTGTAAGCCTGACTTCAATAGTAGGGAAACTACTTGAAGGTTTAATACGGGATAATATTCAGGAATACCTAATGGAAAATAAAATTATTAGTAATAGTCAGCATGGATTTATGAAGGATAGATCTTGCCAAACTAACCTTATTTGTTTCTTTGAGGAGGTAAGTAGGAATCTAGACCAGGGTAATGCAGTTGATGTGGTCTACTTAGATTTTGCAAAGGCTTTTGATACGGTTTCACACAAGAGGTTGGTGTACAAAATAAAGAAAGTTGGACTCAGTAATAATATATGCACCTGGATTGAAAACTGGTTAAAGGACAGACAACAGAGGGTTGTCATAAATTGAACTTTTTCAGGTTGGACTAAAGTCGTGAGTGGAGTACCTCAGGGATCGGTACTGGGACCCCTGCTTTTTAACTTGTTTATTAATGACCTTGAGGTTGGGATCGAGAGCACAGTCTCCATCTTTTGCTGATGATACTAAATTGTGTAAGGTAATAATAGAATCAGAGCAGGATGTAATTTTTCTTCAGAAGGACTTGGAGAGACTGGAAACGTGGGCAGGTAAATGGCAGATGAGGTTTAATACAGATAAATGTAAGGTTATGCATTTGGGATACAAGAATAAAAAGGCGACTTACAAATTAAATGGAGATATATTGGGGGAATCCTTGATGGAGAAGGATTTAGGAGTGCTTGTAAACAGCAGGCTTAGCAATAGTGCCCAATGTCATGCAGTAGCTGCAAAGGCAAACAAGATCTTATCTTGCATCAAACGGGCAATGGATGGAAGGGAAGTAAACATCATTATGCCCCTTTACAAAGCATTAGTAGACCACACCTTGAATATGGAGTACAATTTTGGGCACCAATACTAAGAAAAGACATTATGGAACTAGAGAGTGTGCAGAGAAGAGCCACCAAATTAATAAAGGGGATGGACATTCTAACTAATGAGGAGAGGCTAGCTAAATTAGATTTATTTACATTAGAAAAGAGGCGTCTAAGAGGGGATATGATAACTATATACAAATATATTCAGGGACAATACAAGGAGCTTTCAAAATAACTTTTCATCCCACGGGCAGTACAAAGGACTCGGGGCCATCCCTTAAGGTTGGAGGAAAGGAAATTTCACCAGCAACAAAGGAAAGGGTTCTTTACAGTAAGGGCAGTTAAAATGTGGAATTCATTACCCATGGAGACTGTGATGGCAGATACAATAGATTTGTTCAAAAAAAGGTTGGACATCTTTTTAGATGGGAAAGGTATACAGGGATATACCAAATAAGTATACATGGGAAGGATGTTGATCCAGGGATTAATCCGATTGCCAATTCTTGGAGTCAGGAAGGAATTAATTTTTCCCCTTAATGGGGTTTTTTGTTTGCCTTCCTCTGGATCAATAAGTATAGATATAGGATAAAGTATCTGTTGTCTAAATTTAGCATAGGTTGAACTTGATGGACGGAAGTCTTTTTTCAACCTCATCCACTATGTAACTATGTAACTATGTACCTATACATGGTTGTATGTGGTTACTGCATGTGGGTCCTGTGTGAGGGGTTATTCTACCCTTAGAATCCTGCACGGGTGGAGGTGCTGTTTATATGAGTATCGTTCCAGGATACATCCCAGGTTCCCATCAGCGGAGGCTCAGGCCTCCTGTGAGCCTGACAGGTAAAGCACCACATCTGGTAATGCACGTAGATTTCCCCACAGGGTCCCTATCTGCGATTGAATGGGGGGTGGAAGAAGTGTGTTACACATATAAAAAAAACACCCCCTAATACATATAAACACCCCCCCCCCCCCAAATACATATTTTAAAAAACACCACACCACCAGCCTCCTTCCCCCCCCCCCCCGATACATATAAAATACACTTACCTTGGGGATGGTCTGTGGCCCGGGGGGGCCAGCTGCCGGTCCTCTAGTTGCCGCGGGGCCCTGGCACTCCCCCAGCTGTGGGCCTCCCTCATTGAAAGTCCCACTCTGAGCTTCTTATGCGTGCCTCCCTCTCATGCCGGAAGCTAAGCACAGCTTACTTCCGGTGCACACTGCCATCAGAGGCCTGGCACGCCACCGTCAGAAGCTCGACGTGGGACAGTCAGTAAGAGAGGCCTGCAGCTGGGGGAGATCCGGGGCCTGGCGGCAACTAGAGGACCCACAGCCAGGCCCCACTCAGCCACCAAGCCTGGACACTTATCCCGGCTCCCCCCTCCCCCTGTCGGTGACCCTGACAAACACACCCCATTTAAAACCCATTGAGTTCTGTGGGGTTGCATAGAAATGTATTGCTGACCCCGCTGTCACTCATGGGATTAAAAAAGTACATATGTAAAACACAAACCTAATTAATAGCAACAAATAATAATAGGTGCTAACTCACCACGCTCGTTTAAATATATATCAGATTCAGTACTTAGTACCTAAGAGCTTCACTGCAAGACCATTATTTTTCATTGAACCTCCTGGAGTGCTACTCTCATGAATTAATAAACATAAAGGATCAATAAAACTCCAGCTTCCATACAAAGTCCTGGAACTTCCCACAGAAATAGCCATGACTGTTAAGAGTATCTTAATTCCTTCTTTATGCATCCCTTTGGGTACTGAAAATGTCTTCGACAAGTCAAATTATGTCAAGGGCTATTCTATTGATGGCAAACAGGTAGACCAGATGCTACTAGAAGTTTGATTTTGAGATCCATGGTGGACGATCATTTTAATATTAAGATCTTTATAGCAGATTACCAACATGACTTGCAAAGATACATCCTTCCTCCATGTTATGGTCTTCATTCAGAATTTAACAAATATTACTGGAGAACTGATTCATGGAGAAGCGCTTGCCATACCCTCCAACTGTACTTATTCAGCAGGTACACTACATGTTCTTGGCACCAGTAAGTTCAGCTGTACCCATTACACAGAACGTTTTGTGTGAGTGGTAAATGGCATAAGTTCTTGGATTTCCATAGGGATTGCTTGAAGTACCTCCATTCAGCACGAGCACAGGAAAGAGTGGTACCTATTTTATACCCACAAAATGTTGGAGAGTCTGCCTTGCTCGCTGGCAGCTTTCAGATGGAGATTTTTGTCTATTGTTAATACTGATTTCACCCCTTCTTTGCTAGAAGTTACTAATCATTGCTTTGCTAGTACCTCTCGCGGCCAAAGGGTTCAGTAATGTCACAGAATGCTTCTTTATGGATGACAGCCCTGTAATCTATTTGAAATATTTTGCTATGTAAGCTAGTATCATATTTGAGACTATAAACATACATTGGTATTGTCATGAAATAGATGCAAGAAGGCTTTGTCCTGCAGTGAATTTCAAGTTTGTCAGCAGTGAAGGGGTTTGTAACGGAGACTCTGAATCCAGCATAGAGATGGTTCATTGCAGCCACTCAATTAGCCAGTCTCCACCTGGACTATTGAGAGCTCTGTAAAAAGCCTCATGTGAGACACAGGAGACAGATTTTCCTCTGCACATAACAGTGCTGACATGAGGAGAGGTTCTTAAATATACAGGAGGACTGTATATTGACAGCAAGACACAAGGGGACCAGACCTCTTTTCCTGAACGCAGAGGACCCAGAAACCTGCTAGAGGCTGGACCCCCAAGCACACCCTGACACGTGGACACCACTGACCTGTGGGGCCACCTACTTTAAGGTACCACTGAGACTTTGGGGTGGTAGGCTGGCAAGGGGCTTATCCTCCCAGTCTTGTAAGAGAGGGACTGGGGGAAGTAAGTTAGCCCTTACAAAGGGATAGGTGTTTGCTGTTTTTGTTTGCTGTGCTGTTTAAAGGGACAATCTCAATAAAGCCATATGTTAATTTCACCCTAAACTATCTCCATTTGCATACCTCTGCACACATCTCTTACAGGGCTATTCATTCCGCACAATGTACACACACAGAAACCACACACGTTATTTGTCTTAAAAGCAAATGATATTCCTTGTTGACATCTTACACGTTGGCATGTAAATGCACAGTACATGCAATGCATTAATGTCCTGTAACATGCATGGCATTACATTGTTTTAATAATATGTGCAGATATTATTTTGATTCCAGTTAGGGCTTCGCTGCATGTTGGTTTGATTAGATTCGGAGGAAGTAAAAACCCATAGGCCCCTCTATCGCGAAGTTCTATGGTGAAAGAATACTTGATGCCAAAATCATAAGCCCAGTCATCAGAGCCTCCTGGTGCCAAATCTGTAAAATGAAGCGAACAATATGGGTTACTTGAATTGATAATTTCACTGCTAGAGAATAAAATGCATTGCTCTGAGGAGGGGTAAGTTGTACTGGTAGAAAGCACAAAAGGCATACTTGGATTGGAGGTGGGGAACCAGTAACGTCATGAGTGACTGAAATATGCAGAAGACAGGACTTGCAGAGCTCTGTGTATTAGCCAGGCCGAGAGTGACCTCATCTATATATCTATCACAATGAAGTCATGGCAAAGAAGGGTGGGTAGCCATGTTGGTACTTTCTTCCATGTAGTAACAAAGGAGGGAGAAGGAGTAGGTTGTATAATACCTTTCATTGGACCACTAAGAGGTGGTATGATACGGGTACCCGATGAAGGAACCTGAGCGGTTCGAAAGCTTGTAACCAGCTTGTAACCTGGGCACTTGTCTGTGGCGGCTGCCTCCTTGCTGCCGCCCTCCTTCCGAATCAAATGACGCTGCGGACATCACACAGCATGGCAACGCGACGTCATGACATCATTTGATGGCGCAAATGTCATGGCAACGAGCCACCATGTGCCGTCACATTGTTGATGTCCGCTACGTCATTTAACACTGCAATTCGGAAGGGGAAGGAGGGTGGCAGCAAAGAGGCGGCCATCACAGACAAGTGCCTTCCCATCAGGCCCGATTGTCCTGAGAGCGCGGCATCTGTATATAGGGGAGGACATTTTTGCTGCCCTAGGACCGGGCTCCAAGGGAAATCCGCCACTGCTTGTAACATATCAACTACTTGTTGGCCCAATAAAAGGTATCATACCACCTACTCCCTCTCCCTCCTTTGCTACTACAATGATGTCTTGGAAATATGACGAATTTCCATTACTTAACTGTGACGTATATATAGAAGCTGCAGTCAGGTTCTCTTTAGAGAGTGTCCCTCCAGAGTGTTAATGCAGAAGATGTAGGGATTTTAATATGCTTCCACAGATGTTTCCAATACGTGCATTTTGTTTCTACAGAACAACAGTACTCACAAATGGTATCTGCTCCAGGGCCATATACATATTTATTTCGAGATGTAGACTTAATTGCATCTGCGACTTTGTTTGCCACGTATAGCTGAAAAAAGGTCAGAATTAATCATTATTGTGCCAACAAACTCTAACTATCCCCTTCAATATTTGAGAGACTATTTCACCAGAATTTCAGACTGTTCAAAACTGTAGTTGTACCTACTATAGCACCTTTTAAGTAAAGTGTCTGAGAAGGTGGTATTACCGTTATTGCTTTACGGATCTTGAAATAGTTAAGAAAAAACAATATTGGTATGATTTTAATCACGTATGTTATCTCACTGTGTGCTGGTGTAGTATTGCATTAAATGTTCCCTGAAAGGTCTCTTAGGTAAGGAGGAAGGCTGCAGACATCTTGAGCACTAATAACGTTAGGCACACAATTCAGGATTTTTACCGATTTGTAACAGGAGCATCAAACATTGCCAGCTTAGGTAATAATGTGGAATTAGACATTGTCACATACAATATATATGTGTGCTCATTTGCATGTCATTTCCCAGAATCCCTTGCTGCAGTGGAAGCGCTGTGTGCTGGGTGATAATGGTGAAAGGCAGGGGTGCAGACCTGTCTAAGACATGCAAATGAGCACACAGTAATATTTACATTGGAGAGATATACATATACGTATACTATATACATATACACACACACAAATAAGATGAGTATCTCTTACCAGCTCCTCGTGGTCCTTGCTTTTTTCTCTCGTGTATGAATATGGAAAAAGCACCATCTGGGAGTAAGAGTGCATAGAGACATACCCCTTGATATCATCTTTATGCTGTTTTAAAAAAGTCACCACTGCTTCCACTTCCGGTTCTGATTCAGGGTAAGGTCCACAGTAGGTATCTTTGCAAGGATCACTGGAAGCACCGGGACCTAGACAATATGAGCATGTATTCGTGAGAACAGTCACAACGGCCCTGAAATACTGAACAGAAAGTCCCCCTTTCATATATTGTGTTCTTTTCAGATACCAAGTGTTGAGGTGAGATTCGAAAAGCTCTGTACACAGTGCTACAACTATGAAGAACCACTAGGAGGCATTGCAACGTACAACAAAGCTACGTTTTCTTGGGGCAAATCACAGTACTTGCAGTTGGCTGTTCACTAGACTGACAGTGGCTTTGCACACTTACTGTATCTAGAAGAAAAATCTTTAGAATACAATATCAGAATAGAAAAAAAAAACATCATACCACACCACCCAGCATCAAAGTTCCTGTTTAGATCAGTCCCAAAACAGTTACTGTTATCATATGTAGAACGGTTCTTTCTCCACATTCGATTCTGTAGGAATCAAAGAACACACATTCTTACGCAGCAGGAAACCATCTCGCAGTATGTTGCATGTTAACACAGAAGGGAGAGGGGGTAAACATATACCCAAAATGTGATGTGATTGATGAATAAACATACACACCACCGACCCTGTGTTTGAGATAGGAGTGCACCCAATAAAAGGATATTTTTCCCCTCTTTTTTCCCTTTTGTGGTTCCAATAGCTTTCTGGGAAGCCATCATCCTGTGATAGCACCCTTAGGGCTGTTCTATACTGTGTGCGGCCGTGCGAGGGTGCCTGTGCGAATGCGCGTGCCTGTGCGAATGCGCGTGCCTGTGCGAATGCGCGTGCACCTGCTGCATGCTTTTTGTGTGTATGCCTTGCGCAAGTGAGGTACTGTATGTGTGTGTGTGTGTGTGTGTGTGTGTGTGTGTGTGTGTGTTTAAATAAGTTTTGAAATAAATAAATACTTTAATAAATTGTTTATTAACATTGTACATACATACACACACATACACACACACATACATACACACACACATACATACACACACACACATACATACATTTCAGCGGCGGTAGCACCACAAATTCTTTATTTTCTTCATCCTCTCCCCTGCCGGACGGTTCCATGCACACTACCGTGCGCGCGCACGGCACCATTATAGAAAGGCTGACTAACCTCCGCCAACTAAAACTGCAACGCGCGCGCACGGCGTAGTGCGCGCACGCAGTATAGAACAGCCGTTACAGTTTTAGAGCAAGCTATGTCTGTCTGCTGTTTATGTTGCATGTTAAGCAGATTTTTGGGTTAAGTTATTGCAGCGCTGTAATCATATTTACCCAATGAGTTTCGTATAGCAGTCACATGAACTCACCAAATATATAACCTGAGCCAACTGTATGAAACTTGTTGCCGACATCTGATGTTGAACTCTCAAGCAATACTAAACTAACCAGCATCTAAAAACTCTTTTGTAGAGAGATTCAGAAGGAAAATGTTAGAGATCTCTTCATCCAGACTTGCATTGGGTTAAGGAAATATTGTCAGGGAGCAAGTAAAAAATAAATAAATTGCGTGTGTGGATTATTCCCACGTAAATACGGAGAGTCGGGTAGTATGCTCCTTAGTACAGAAGTGAATACTACCACAGTCCTGGTAGATTCAATTGAGATCGGAAAACTGTTAATTACAGCAACAAACTTTGCCTCATCCTATTATACTGAATCAATCAAGTCTTAATCTCTGCCTGATGCAAAAAGCACTTCTCACATCACTCTTTGGCCGAGAGTCATCAATCTCTGTTAAAACTGAGTTAATATCGTACCCAGATGACCTAAGTCATTAAGATTGCAGTAATCATTTCCCAGGTGCAATATTTTTAGACTAGTTTCGATGTGATAAATACTACAGATAATAATGAGTTAATTACTGCATCACAGTTATTACAGAACACTATAGTAGAAATTACATTAATCCTTTTAATGCCTGTAGCTACCAAGGTACACCCAAGGCATGAAAGAGAGCTGCGTTGAGCATTGGATTGCTTTTTATGATTTTTTATGTTTGGGTTTATGGTGCTATAGGGCCTTGTATTGTTGTTTTTAATGGTTAGGCTTCGACACTTTTTGAAATTGCTTGGAGGGGGCTTCAGCCCTGAATATGAGGACAACCTTCATCAGGGTGAGGTAAGTACCAACATTTTCTTTCAGCTTCCCATTGATTGCCAATGTGGCTCTATAGGCTCCAATTGAGAGGGCCTAGATAGCCACAGTGACAATCAATGAGTTTATGTTTAAAATGTATTTTTTATTGTCATGTATATATTTTTTTATTTTTAAAATAATATTTTTTTATTTTTAGTGTCCAAAAGCCCTACAAGCCACATTTGCCTAATAGGGCTAGTGACCACTACTCAAGATGGGGGAGGGTACGTTTGTTGGGGGAGTAGGGGTACGGAGGTGGGTTTTGGGGATATTAACCCTGTGTTTGCCTTAGCGATTAGTAGAACATTGCATGGCATGGCACTTAGATAGCCAATGGGGTAGGTAGTGTAGTTTCATTAGTGTATTAACTTCTTAATAGCCCTTAGTAGTCAGCAAGTCATGGAAACCTATTTAGGGGTTAATACAGATGTAGCAAGTCTTACTACCCCCAGCACCGCATGCAAAAAAACAAATGGGTGTGGTGCTAGGGACAATTTCTGTCGCAATCGTGCTGTGTGGAGTCCATGCTTCCGGATCATACCGCCCCGCTGCGGGACTGCGAGCTTCATCCGCAAGACTGTAACACGCAATTAACTAGTCTCCACCTGGACTAATGAGAGCTCTGTAAAAAGCCTCGTGTGAGACACAGGAGAGGGATACCCTAGCTCACCATAGGGGTGACACAGGAAAGCAGAGAAGCCTGCACACAGACAGTGTCTTGAGCACAAAGGTGTGCTGAGATCAAGACACCCAGAGACCTATATTTCCTGGACACAAAGGACCCAGGAACCTGCCAGAGACTGACATGGACGGCCACCTGCTTAAGGTACTTCCTGCGACTTTGGGGTGGTAGGCTGGTAATGGGAATATCCCTCCAGTCCTGCAGATAGGGTCTAGGGAAGTAAGTTAGCCCGTACAAAGGGATAGGGGTTTGTTATTTTGTTGTTTTTTTATGTTTTGCCTGAATAAATGAACAGGCTCAATAAAGCCAAGATATAATTTCACCCAAATTGGTCTCCATTATATGTACCACTGCACACATGGCTTACAAAGACAAACAGTAAGTCTGGCTAAATCTGTGTGTAGTTAAATGTGTTGTATGTTACATTTTATCACCCATTGCATGTTGGTTTAGCTTATCTTGCCTATGTATGTAATGGCCAGGATAGGGCTAAACCCAGCTTGGACTAAGCTATACAAAAAAAAATTTTGGGTGTTCCGATTCCGGGTCCAATAAATATCAGGGTTTGACGACTGGCATCAAAATTAAAAAATGTGCCCATTTATACACACACAAGCAAGAACAAAAACCCTATAGTAAGCACTCTACCTCTACTGACTGTAATTACATTTATTGATAATAATTGTATGAGACGCTCATGACCTATGAGACGCTCATGACCAAGGGACTCCACATTGTGGCTATGTATCAGCTTAAATAATGTGAAAGGTTCAAAACACTTACAGCAAAATAGAGCTGAATGCATAACACTCACAGAGTTCTATATTATTCTATGCCCTATTTAATAGAGCTCAGAAAAAATCAAGTGTCAGACATGTAGTCTAGCATTTAACAGATGATACTATGTATATCCAGAATCACACCCTAGTAAGAGTCAAGTCTCACACTGTATTTGTGTGTGAGCTAGACTCTGGGACAATGGTACACATTTGTTGAAGATATATAGTCATTGACCATAAAATAGAAGTCCATGTAGACACCCCCGCCCCCCCCCCCCCTTTTTTTTTAAATATACCCCTGTTCCCCCTGCAGGGCCGGCTTGATTGCGGTGCTATAAGTCCAACTGCACCGAGCCTCGTGCTTTCCGAGGCTCTGTGCTCTCTCCCTAGATTCCACAGGTGCAGTGGGTGTGGTGGTGGCGACAGAGGAAGACCAACTTCAGTGTCAGGAATGCTGGTTGGGCTCCCTCCAGCCCCACCACTGCAGCGGCCTCACAGGTAAGGCTATGAGGCAGGAAAGAGACCACACACACACCCTGCATCAGGTCCTGCAATTTTGCAAGCCGGTCCTGTAAACCCCCTATGCCAATCCATATCTCCCTGTGCTCCCTTGTGCCAATGCATACCACTGTGCCCACTTCTACCTGTGTCCCCCTTTCTCTTCCAATCCATACAAAAGTACCCATTTCAGGAAATCTATGCCTGCCCCCTATGTGCCTATCCATACTGCCCCATACACCTTTTCTGCCAATCCTTCCCCAGACATATTATTCTTCAATTTCCAGGTCACACGTTAAGATGGTCATGGTGTACCGTTGCTGCTTATTCTTAATCGGACCAGAAACTACTTCCCCTTCTGCAGTGTGCAGGTCTCAGGTCTGTTCCACACTCGTGCGGCCACAACTGGTCAGGTGACAACTCCTCCCTCTCATTGGCCCACCGAGGCAAAACGTGGCCACGCAAGGTGTCCCATCCCCTTTGCCTGTAAATCCTAGGGCTAATTCTCCCCCTGAAACATTGTCCACGAAAAGAATCCCCCAGGTACAGAATTACTCGGGACAGTTCCAGCTAGTTGGTGACTGTTGGCAACAATCCATTGACAGATTGAAGCTGGAACAATCTATACGGATTAATCCAAATCCACCATTGGACACATTCCGGACGGATTTTAAAGAATCCGATACGCAGATTCCACAAACTGTTGCCGCATTGTTAAAAATCCACACACATGGATTAATCCACAGGGAGGGAGAGGGAGGGAGAGGGAGGGAGAGAGAGGGAGGGGGAGAGAGGGAGGGGGAGAGAGGGAGGGGGAGAGAGGGAGGGGGAGAGAGGGAGGGGGAGAGAGGGAGGGGGAGAGAGGGAGGGGGAGAAAGGGAGGGAGGGGGAGAGAGGGAAGGAGAGGGAGGGGGAGAGAGGGAAGGAGAGGGAGGGAGGGGGAGGGAGGGAGGGGGAGAGAGGGAGGGAGAGAGGGGGAGGGAGAGATGGGGGGGGGGGGAGGGAGAGATGGGGGGGGGAGGAGAGAGGGGGGAGGGAGAGGAAGAGAGAGGGACTCCCCCCCATCACAGAAAGAGATCAGTGAGAGTCGACATGTATGTACTTATGTGTAATCAAAAATCAGAACTGCTTTGTATGATGCTCAGCTCTCATTTTATCACTGCACATGGACTCTGCATACACAGAAATGTTACTTTTACCATAACACCGTGAAACCCACGCATGCAAGCCCTAATACTGAGCACTGTGGGTAATGTCAACGATTAGTATTTTTTAAGCCTCAATAAGTTGCACATTATGAATTCTCGTACATAAAGCTTAATATGTATGTCAAAACATAAGCATAAGTGGAAATATTACACGCTTAAAACATAGTATACTTACAGTTGTCCATGTATAGCGATAGCCATCAACATTCATCACTGGCAAGATATAGAAATCAATGTATTTTAGAAGTCTAGTCATGTATTGATCTACACCATAGAATTCTGCAGCCTAGAAAGTAAACAGATGTTAGGTTTGTCAAAATCTCCCAGGTGCAAAATTGAGACAAAAAAGTAAACACCCCATTTATGTGGGGAAAAAAAGAAAAGGCTCCACTGCTTTTGATTGGATTGTTTCGTTTGATACTGTACTTGTAATGCTATTTGCATCCAGTGATAAATAACTACAATAGTCTTCCGAATTTTGAGCAGTGCACTATAAAGGTGAAATCGCATAATACAAATTTGGGCAGAATATAACAGAATTTCAATAGGATTCAATGGCATTGAGAAAACAGAATATCCCACCAGCGGAAATAATAAGCCAGACTACATCTGTATATTTTTAAATAGAATTAAAGGGCAATGTGTTGTTGGATGCCTTCTTGAAGGCAGCATTTACTTTTTATTTTAACCATTTTGTTGCCAAAGGCGATAGCAACCCATCAGAATTAAATTTATATTGTGTCCTAATGTTTACATTATGGTTTCCTGAAAAACACCCAGAAATTACCTTACCCATGCATATTACTTTATAATATGTTTTGTAGTTCAAATTCAGGAGAAATGGTAACGAATTACAATGTACTCACATGTCCTACAAACCACAAGCAGAAAGCAGGGGCGATCCACTCTCTTGCATGTATTCCACAATCAATCCATATTGCAGCTTTTGCTGTTTTCTCTTTCCCAGACACCTAACAAAGAGTTAATATGCAAGGCAACTTATCGAAGGCGAGTCACAAAACTCACTGAGGTGATGTATCCAGACAAATCGGGAGCAAAATGTACGCAAATTGTGTCATATTCATCTTGCATCAATGCATCAAGGTCAATGCTCCAAGTTTTGTGCCATGTGTGTCAGCTTAAAGCTGCAGTTCAAGCAATATCCTGCATGTGTTTTTTTTTTAATAAATCAGTTCTGTAGTAAGAAAAAATACTTTTAGCATTTTCTGTTTAAAAAAAAACAACGTTGAAAGACCAATTTTCTTGTATTCTATTTTAACAAGCATGTTTGTTCTTATAGCAACCATTTACATTCCCCAGATCTAAAGATGTCGCCAAACTTTGACGATCAATAGACGGAGAACGAATTGACCGGCAGCTATGCAGTTCTTTAGGTAAGTAGAGATTGCCCACATGAAACTATTGAAGTTAAAAAAAAACGGGAGCTTGATCTGCTGCTTTAAGAACTGCACACAGTCAATAAGATGAGCAAGGGAGTAGTTACATGAAGCACAGATTGTGAGATGTATCAGGCACTGCATCTCTGTGCATCATTTTTTTATTTTATATTTGGGTAGAAAAGTTCTGCCAGGTCTGAGGCGGCAAACTGAAAATGGAGCAATGCGTCAAAACAAACTTCTATCTGCACTTTCTTTAAAAAAGCACAATAGAATTATAAGCCATCTTCCCATATATCCCCTATATGTGACCATACCTTTAACACATAAAGAGGACGCTTTTCAAATGAAGATCCGATATAAATTTGTTGCAGGATATCAGGATACTTCTCAGTCATTTGTTTCATCCATGAATATATCTAACAAGAAAAAAAGGCCACAATTATCCCCTATGCTTCCTTAATAGCATGCAATGTATTTCTCTGCTTTGCAGTGTAATGTAGAGCCTCTTTTAAAGTTGTTTTTTAAACCTTCTTACTAGTTGTTATGATAATATTATGAGATACTGTATTAAGTATTTCAATCAATTTGGCACACAAGAGATTAACATTGGTTACAAATGGTCTTAAAAATACAAGAATTGTATTTATGGCCTGTCAACCCAAAACAGGCCTAGTTTTATGGTTTATAGGACTGATTATCTAGAGATAAGGACATCTGTTTTGCCAGAGATGGTATTGAAATATGATTTCCCTGACACTAGAATAAACAAGAGCCTTTTAAATATACATTACAATTCTTATATTGGATTATTGAATATGCGGACTATTGGATACTATCACAGTACCCCCAACACACTTTGAGACACTTTAACTTCACCTTGTTACTGTTACATGTAATATATTAGTATAATATTTATAAGTACAGTAACTGAAGTAGCCTACATAATAATAAACTTTAAGTTTGTAAATAAACTACTGTAATACAGTACAGTACTAATAAAGCAAAGACTCATCTGGATACTGAGTGAGTAGTCAGATTCCGGACTATCAGGAGTTCCAAATATAGGATAGTGGACTAACGGAGTTGTACTGGACTTTGAAAAGCATTCTTGGATGGGTTCTACAGAGTATTAACGGGTGTGACTTGCCTTACCTTTCAAAAGTTATTAAAAATGAAATTCTGGGCCTGACAGCAATTTGCAAGAATAACGAATAGATATTTGTAACTGTTGCGATTAGACATCAAATGATGCCAAATATTTCATGATTAGTAGGTGCCAAAGATAGATATCTGTTTCTCATGGAAAAATAGAAGTATTATGGTCATATTGCGTATACATACAGTACATGAATATTAAGTACACAGACTCCACAGTGAAGATGGCGTGTGTGTCAAAGTATTATAGAAATTGAGTTACCACCTCCTGCGGGATTGACCCAAAGTCTCAGGATTTAGGCATGCCAACTCCTCCTCCCCCTGCCTGTCTCCCCACCCAAGTCTGAAACAGATCATACACGCTGGAGCAGCCCTACCCCCCCTCTCCAGGCAAAAGAGTGTGTGTGTTGTAATTGAGTGTGTATGTTTTGATTGAGTATGTGTGTGCTGTGATTGAGTGTTTGTGTTGTGATTGTGTGTGCAAGTGTATTAAATGCTAATCAGGCTCAAGAAATGTCCACAAAGGCTAAAGTAAGGACAAACTGCACACACCACAGACACTCGAACAACTCAAATGACACAGGTCCAATGGGGAATTTTTTTCTTTTCGTAAACCAGGTGCTACTTTTGTGCAAAGTCTATATCTTTATAACATAGGGTGACCATTTTTTACCAGTTAAAAACCGGGACAATTTTCGTGCCTGCTCAAAAGGCCCAAGCATGCGTTAATGGCCAGAGCCGACCACACATGTGCAAATGACCCACACCAATTGCGTATGTGTGTCTGACGAGCCAATTGCGCATGAGCGGCCGGCAAGAGCCGTCCACGCATGTGCAATCGCCTCTTGGCAGGAGAGCATTCACGATCGGCGTGGGTCATTCACACATTTGCAGCCGGCAAGAGCCAATTGTGCAGGATCAGCTCTTGCCGACTATACATGCGCGATCAGCTGTTGCCGGCAGCGCATTCGCGATCAGCGTAAAAAAACGGAACGTTTTGAAACTTTTGAAAAAGTCACCGGGACACAAGCCCAAAAAAGGGACAATCCTGGAAAAAACGGGACATCAGGCCGCCCTATTATAACATTCCCTCCCATACATGTCTCCGGTTACCAGTGCAATACATCATACTGTGACACCATTGGGCTGTACACTGTCTTTCAACAAAGCTTTTTTTTTATTTTATTTTTCACTATGGAAGAAAAAGAAAATACCAGATCTTCAAGAAATGTGTTTTTCTTTAACCTAGCTCACTCCCTCCAATATTAATCTTTGTGAATTGTTCTACTTTAAACAAATGTAAAAAATTAAACACACACCATGCATTTGAGATGACCTCTTTAAAAAAAAATATCAAAATAGCCTTAACGTTATGTTTTTTGCTTCATTAAAAAAAACAAAAAACATTTCCCGGGTGAGGATCCCTCCCCCCCCCACCCCACCCCTCCTCCTTCCTGGGGGCTGTTCCCCGCCTAGGGTGGCCCTCTACCGGGGGGAAGTCACATCGGACCCCGATCTCATCTTTGGATCAAACACATTTAAAAGGTGGCAACCCTATATAGAAATAAAGTTACAAAGTCTTTTATATATTGAAGCAAACTTCAAAGAAAAAAAGCCTTTCTTTTGACATTTAAGTCGTTAAAAATCTCAGTGGCTGATTGATGACTGGAGTGGGTTTATGTTGTTTTAAATGGGAGAAGAATGGTATATAGGTCTTGCCAGGGAGTTATGAGATCAGAATTCAACAGAGGTGTGTTTTGGGATCAGACTTGAATTTCTCATCTTTCCTTCGCCAGTGACCTCTCTGGGAAGAACCTATGACATGTGGTAATATACAGTACAGACATAACCCGCATTAACGTATGCAATGGGGTCGGAGCATGTATGTAAAGCAAAAATGTACTTCAAGTACTACCTTTTTTCCAGTTTACGATGCATGTACTGTACTGCAATCGCTCTCCAGTACTTCCCTCCACCTCCCCCCCCCCCCACCCCTGTTGTGGTCTACTTCACAGATCTCTTACAATCCCATCATTCAAGTTATTATCAACAATCTAACCATCCTGTTGCTTTTAATATCACTCATGGTGATTATCCTACCCCAAAAAAAGATTAGTGGGGGTTATATAACCATTCTGGGGATAAAATTATCTTCCCCACAATCTTAACACCCATGCCTGCACCATTTAGCAGAGCATTGATTTGTCTACTTGCCAACAGCACCCAATGTACCCCGACATTGTTGTGAAAGGTGACAATGTATATAAGTGAGAGATTATATATACATATACATATGTATGTACATACATATACATAAATAGGTGTACTTATGAACATGTGAACGTCTATCTACACATCCATTTGAGGCAGCAATTGATGTCTGATAAATATGGGCGCGGGGTACAGATAAACAGAGTGCATATCTACGGGGGGGGGGGGGCTTTACTTGAAAGATGCTTGGCCCCACAGTCATTGTATAGTAGGACCAGTGTAGAGATAATGGAAACTATTAAGAGTATCAATGACATAAAATCATTGATTAAGGAGTTAGGAGTGAATGGCAAACAGAAGCAGGGATGGGTGCATAGAGAATAGGCCTATTAAACATATTTAAATGAGTCAGTGATGCAGACGTGCTAAGTCATTTCATACCCCCTAGATCTCAAAGATGTTGCCCTATTGGTTCACTATAAAGGAGAGGATGTTAATGGAATAAACCAGCAATATAGCTGCTGCTTGATGGCGATCTCGCCCGATCTCTCCATTCGCCCTGCCCTCCCCCTCCCATCTCTCCCTGTTCCCCCTCCCCCTATCCCCCTGCACTCCCCCTCCGCCTTAGGGACGACAAGCAAGGAGGTGAGGGACTGGTGAGAGGCACTAACGCTGTGCGTGCTGCTGTCAAGCAGCAGGGACATAACCTTAGTGTCCGTACTCGAGAAGCGGACACAGGGGTATGGTGCAATTGAAAATCGGGTCCTGTCCTCGCGTGCACCTTGGCGCTATGCTCCAACCCCGGGTGTGCGCACGGCACGCACATGCACCATTTAAAGGGGCCAGCGCCTGCAATACTGCCTGGACTCATTTCAGATGGGATACACCTGAGCTTCACCCTGCCTCAGCCTATCACAGGACGACCTATGTCTGAGCCCTCCTTCCTTCTCTCCTTGATTGGTACTCCTCTGTATATTAGTCTCATTCACCCTTTGGTCATCGCTGAGCATAGAACTTCAATGCACCGTGCTCACTTGCAGCCTGAGTCCTCGATATCTCATTTACCTGTTGTGACCCTGCTTTTACCTGACCTGTCTCTTCTTGTTCCCCTGAAACCTTGGCTGGGCTAATGGACTTCTACGCTCTCCTATCCTCGACTATGGCTTACGGATCTCGACAATTCTACGCTCTCCAATCCCGGACCATAGGCAAGTACCCTCTCCACTCTCCTAACCTGACCCTGCTATGTTCACGACTCTGCAATCCAGACCCACCCCCGTGGCTTAGGGCGGTGGTTATATATATTCCCCACCTTAGCCCTGCGGTTCAGTCCAGGTTGCAGCGAGCATCCGTGACACTGATTAAGCTATTACATGCTTGGTAGAGAGTATTTACATTTTCGGACACATTTTGCTACAACAAATTTTTTTGTCAAGTGCATAGTTTTTAATAATAAAGCAGGGATCGGAGACTCTGCAAATAATTACATATTTGTATTTCTTTAGTGGTGGTGGCAGCGGATAATAGTATATTGTAACAGAGTACGGTAGACTCATTAAAAATGTCTTGCAAAAAAGAAAGGTGGGGCAGAGAGTTGATTGTGTATTAACCCTTGTTGCATATATAATTCAACTGCTCACAAGTGTGCTTTTTGTGACAGATGGTATATTGGGACAGATTGAAGGGAGATATTCAATTTAGGGTCCATGCGTTGTGCAGATTGAATCAGCTAGATAGCTGTGTGTATTAACCCATGTCCCATATATCGGTCACGTGTTCACAGGTATGCCGTACGTGACACTAGTTTTCATTGTACATGTATAGAAAGGACTCCTAGTATTGTCTTTATATTATTTTAAAATCTCTTTGAATCTCGAAACTGAATACTTTATTTTGTATTTGCTGCTTATACAATTAAGACAATATAAGAGGGAGCCTCTCGTAGGGCGGATTGTACTTCCCTGCCGGCCCGGGCAATTCCTTGAACAGCGGCCCTCCTCCTGCAGCGTCATGTGATGTCATGTTGTCATGTCAACGCCATTTGACGTTGCAGCGTCAATTTGACGTCAGGTTGCCATGACACTGCAGGAGGAGGGAAGACCCATGCTCTCACAAGTTATCCCCCACGCACAGACGGTGCGAGGACTCCCCAGCTCCCTCCTTTAGCTCCATACTTCGGTCGAGTGGAAGTTGGATTCCAGCACTGACAGGAGGAGGGAGAGTATTGCAGGGGATGAGGGAGCTGGGGAGCCGCTGGCAGACACTGACACACCAGCCTACTGGAGCAGGCCCGATAGGCCAATCCACCCATGGAGCCTCTACTGCATGGGTGCGCAAACTGGGGGGCGCAACATTTTCTGGGGGGGGGGGGCAGCACTTACAGAGGCCCTAAACTCTTCCCCACAACATTTAAATAAAATGCCGGGGAAGCGTGTGAGGCCTCTGTAATGACCTTACAGGTCTGTTTTAATTGAAGGTCAATCAATTCCATGTTTAGCCCTTTATGTAAGAGGGGGTCACATATGAAAGTCTCCCGGCTGTAAAACCTGGGAGGAAAAAAATCCACCAAATTACCAAAGCAAACATTCCTATTGAAACCATTGAGATTTTGTTCTTAAAAAAAATGGGGCCCCTGTTTTGCAGCCGGAAGACTGTGATACATGAGCCCCAAAACAACTTGCAAACCAATCCCTGAAATCACAAGACTGACTTACATGTTATGTATCAAAGTTTGTCGAAAATACGACTGCAAAATGTGGTCATAAAAGTATCAGATTTATCAAACCATTAAGGTATTGGAGTCTTTTTTCTTTGATAGATTTGGTACTATTTTTTTTTTGCAGCCGGGAGACTATGGTACATAAACCTCCCCCCCTGCATTTGCAGGACCTGCATTTGGCATTTTTTAGTGAGGCATTAAAGCAAGCCTTTTAAGTGAGAATATATAGTTAGACTATTGTTTATATATTTACTTTTCTTCATGCAAGACCTATAACCCCAGCTGATATGTCATGGATCTAATTGCACTCTCGTCACAGGTATGTCTCTGATCTGCAAATCCTGTTTTAAAAGAATTACCCACCCAGCCTTTATAATTGATTTTTGGTATGTTTGAATATCAAAAAGTGTTTTTTTCCCCCCATTTTTTTTCTCTTAACTGTGTGCCGCTAATTGTTCAAGACGAAGCGCTGTTCCATAGCGTGAAACGCGTTGAGGGGGAGACGGAGGTGTAGCCTTGTGTGTGTGATGTCGGATTAAAGTTTTTTTCTTTCAAAACCGGAAGTTGCCTGGATCTTTGCCACTTGCAGTAGCGCCGGATTCTTCTCTCTCTATCTGTCCAACTGGAACAAGCTGATTTATTGGGGAGGGTCATGTGACTGCTTTAGCTGTATAAAACTAACACCCTCCTGCATTTGCAGGACCTGCATTTGCAGGACCTGCATTTGGCATTTTTTAGTGAGTCATTAAAGTGAGCCTTTTAAGTGAGAATATATAGTTAGACTATAATTAAATTGAGCCTTTTAAGTGAGAATATATAGTTAGACTATAGTTAAAGTGAGACTTTTAAGTGAGAATATATAGTTAGACTATAGTTTGACTAGAGGTGACTGAGGACTTCATCTTCCTACAAACTCTTTTACACAAGGCAACAAACGGTGATCTTATATGACCACACTATAATCCCATGCTTGTTAGCCTGCACATTTTAACCCCCCCACCCCTTTACAACTTATTTCACTGCAGCCTCTCCCAAAACTGACTGCACATAACTACCTCCCACACCCACTCAGCCCACTGAAACCCTGAATTGACCCTAGCATTGCAATGCAGCAAAACATTTGACAAGGGAAATGCACACCCCTGCTGTTTAGTCTGCACACACTCACTTTGCTCACAACAGCTCCATGCAGCCCTACCTACCTCTGGCATAATGAACCTGCTATGTATCTTAACTTTGTTCTTTCTCATGGCCTCATGGAGATGTTACTCCCTCCATCCACTACAAACTCCACCCACCTGGCACACACCCAACATCACCATACACCCTGGACTACTCAAAAGCCTTGCACTATCTACTGAATGTTGGTAGAGAACTCTAAAAACCAGCACACCTACCACTGCACACTCAAATGGCAAACATCACAAATGTACAACTTGCAAACAACTACTCAAATTTCTAGATATACTATTACTCTCTTTAGCAGGTGATATTGAACATAACCCAGGTCCTCCCATTTCAGCTCTGTCCCATACCCCTGAGAATTCCAAAAAGGGCTATCTGTCGCCCATATAAATATCCAGAGCCTGCTGCCGAAACTGGACGAACTAAGGGCATGGTGCCTTATCCATAAACCCAAAGCCATCGTTCTCATAGAAACATGGCTAACCCCTAAAACTACCGATGCAAATATTGCCATTCAGGGATACTCCATTTCTAGGAGAGATAGGTTAAAGAGAGGAGGAGGGGTGTTATTTTATATTGCAGACACCTTACAATTTACACTGTTAAATTGCCCCCCAAGCCCACCCTCTTTTGAAATCCTAGTTGGCAGAATCTGCCTCCCCTTTTCTAAGCCCATCTTGCTTGCTGGCATCTATCGCCCCCCTAAAGCCCCTCTACAATCCCTGACTGATATCAACCAGTTTCTTGGCTCCATTTCCTCTCTGAATAAGAAGAGTGACCTGCTAGTTCTTGTGGATTTCAACTTCAATTGGCTTGACCCTAAAAACCACAAAATCCAGATACAACTCAAGTCACCTAACCTATCGCAACTCATTTCCCAACCCACACGGACAAACCTGAAATCGCACAACCATTCCTTGCTAGACTAGATTCTCTCCTCAAATCCCAGCAGAATCCAATCCTCTGGCATCCTTCCTGACATTTTCAGTGACCATGCAATAGTGTACTGTGTAAGGAAAATTAATCCACCCCAATCAAGCCCTAACGTTCTCCTCACTAGAACATTTAGAAACTTTAAACCACAACAGTTTCTGGATGACCTTACCAACTGACCTTGGCACAGAATCGATTTAATTCCCGACCCTGATTCTGCGCTCGACTATTTCCAATCCATTCATAAAACTCTGCGATACCCATGCTCCACTACGCAAAATAAGGGTACAGGGGGCCCATCTTCCATGGGTTACAACTGACCTTATAGCACTCTACCAGTTCAGGGATGCCTTGTGGAAAAGCTACAAATTAACTGGCACTACCAAGGATCTCAATCACTACAGATGCCTGTGGAACATGTGCACAAGGCAAACAAGGCACGCAAAAGCACAATATTACTCTGACAATCCCCACCAGAATACATCAAACCCAGCTAACTTCCGGAAGGTTATCAACAATATATTCCAGCTTTCTAACCATCAATAACCAAGTAATATCACTAAGGGGGATATTACTCTGATAAATCCCCACTAACATTGCAATTGCATTCTATGATTACTTTGTGGGGTGTGCTACTAACTTATTAGCAAAACGCAACCCAAACCACAAACCTGAATCTCATCCTGGGAGTACCCATATAGCCCCACCCCCTCCCAACACTGCCCACAATTTTCAATTTGGCCCAGTATCTGAAGAGATTACACAAGTGCTCCTCAAATTAAAACTAAGCAGCCAATGTGGACCTGACTTATTACAATCTAGGTTCCTATGACTTGGTGCCCCAGCCATTGCCAAACCAATTGCTTCCATAGTCAACTCTATCCTGACTGCAGGCCATATCCCTAAGACCTGGAAAACTGCCAGAGTTGTCCCAATCTTTAAAAGTGGTGACAAAAACACTGTCTCAAACTACAGGCCAATCTCCCTTCTCCCAATCCTATCCAAAGTCATGGAAAAATGTGTCCACTCCCAATTAAGCGATTACTATACCAAGACAAATTTCCCGAGCCAAATCCAATCTGGCTTTCGCCCCAAACACTCCACCGTAACTACCCTGCTAAAAGTCTGCAAAGAAATCCAGTGTGGAATGGAACGGGGACAACTCACTGGTGCAATATTCCTAGATTTTGCAAAGGCTTTTGATACTGTTAATCATGCTATCCTGCTTAACAAACTCCAGAGCTCTGGAATAGGGAAGCATGCTTTAAACTGGTTTAACTCCTACCTATCAGGAAGATCCCAACATGTGTCCATCTCAGGCCCTAACTCCAACCCCCCGGATATCACCTGTGGCGTCCCGCAAGGCTCTGTTCTGGGGCCCCTACTCTTCTCAGTGTTCATCAATGATCTTCCCACAGCTTGTAAGGAAGCCCCAATACACATGTATGCAGATGACACAATCCTATATGCACACAGCCATAGCCTCTCCGACCTTCAACACATACTTCAGTCTGACTTTTTGAGACTCGAAAACTGGATTTCCCAAAACAAACTGTTTTTAAAGACTGTAACAATGGTATTTGGGACCAAGACTAAATTTTTAAAGCTTCCAGTGACTGAGCTCCAGATCAGAACCAACGCTAACACCACCCTAACTCCTGTCCCTAGTTTTAAATACCTGGGCATATGGTTTGACTCCCACTTAACATTCAGGATGCACATTGATTCCCTGACATCCAAGACCTATGCCAAACTAGGTTTACTTTACAGGAACAAATCCTCCCTAAGTCTGCTGGTCAGAAAACGTATCGCACAGCAGATGCTAATGCCAATTATCGACTATGGAGACATAGTATATGACTCAGCACCCCAAATACACCTTAGTAAACTTGACACCCTCTACAATTCTATATGCCATTTTGTTCTCCAATGCAACTACAACACACATCACTGCGAAATGCTCAAAGAACTAGATTGGTCATCACTCGAGTCTAGGCGCAAAGTTCACCTTTCCTGTCTTGCCTTCAAATACTTTCTGGGCCAGCTACACATCTATCTGAACAAGCTTCTCACCCCTACCACATGCAGCACTTATCTGAGATCAGACTCCAAAAGACTGTTCATGGTCCCAAGGCACAACAAAGTATCCGGCCGCTCCTCCTTCTCTTTCCGTGCACCCCAAAACTGGAACAACCTACCGGAGACTCTCACCCCCACCACCAGTTTAAGTTCTTTCAAAACTAAGGCTGTCTCACATTTTAATCTGATCTGTAACTGTTTCATACGCCCATAATATATATTATCTTTAACTGTGCATGCAATGTCTTGTATATAATGAATACCCTGTTCATTTATGTATCTGTATTTGTAACCGTGTTTTATTTGTCTTAACTCTATGCCCAGGACATACTTGAAAACGAGAGGTAACTCTCAATGTATTACTTCTTCATAAAACATTTTATAAATAAATAGAGTTGGTAAAGATCATAATGGTTCTTACTTCTTCCAGCGGATGGTACTGTTCATAGAAAGATGCAGAGCTTCGTGGATTCACAGTATCGTTAAATGTCTGTTGTTCAATAAGGGCTTGAGCATCGTCAATCAAAATGCTGGGTAACAAAAAAACATGCACATACACATTAATAAAGCTATTTGTTAGACAGCACAGAACTTAGTGATCCAAGAGTAAAAGCTTTTGGTCCTTTGAAGTGACAAACACAAAGTCAAAGTAAAAGCCGTGCAACACTTACGTGTATCTGATGGCGGACTCATTCAACCTGGCCTTGACCTCGTTAACAAAAGACACATTTACATAGAAATGAACTTCTTTATTTTTCATTATATTCTCAGCAGCATCAGGTTTCCAGAGAACAACCTAGAATAGTTTGATTAGTAATTTGGTTTAAAAGAACACATTCTAAGATCATTACTACATGCCCTCCACCTTTCTCACGTTCCCTTTCATCCAATTATTGCCCCGTTTGTTTATTTACTATTCCCTCTGCCTTTCCTTCTCTGCCTCGTCTGCCTTGGATTTTATATCTGTGCTTAACTCCTGCACTGTTTGTAAATCAGTATTGCAGACCTGAGGAAGAGAGAAGAACTCTATGAAAAGCTTGTCTCATAAGATAGGTTGTCAACAATCAATAGTTTCTAAATGGTTTTACATTCCAACCCAAGGGCTTCTCCTGATTAATCTCAATTTTGTGAAATCAAGCTCATATAGTATGTGCTAAGCAAGTAGATGTGGGTTATAGATCAAAGTCTTCCAGTTGCAAAAATGGTGCAAAAATACTTCGCTACATTTAGCAAAGTGAAAAATTCTACTGGCTTCAATGGGTAACATTTTTCTTGATACATTCGGTACAGTTTTTTTTGCACCATTTTTGCAGCTGAAAGGCTAATAAGGCCTCGGTCCCGCTGCGCTTGTTGGCGCGGGCGGCCATGTCGCAAGTTCCCCACCAGCAGGGGAATCCTCGCGAGCCGGTCCCGGTCCCCCCTGGCGGCACAGCTGACTACACGCTGTGGCGCGTCAGCCGCTAGGGGACACAAGAGCATGGTGTTTCCTAGCGTTGACGCGTCACGTGGTGTGGCTGGGAGCCAATGGGGAGGGGAGGCTTCGGGAGGAGGAGAGGCTTCGGGGAGCGGGGAGGAGTGTGGAGTGAAAGCAGGTGAGTGCCTGTCTGTGTGTGTGTCTGAGTGCGTGCGTGCCTGTCTGTGTGTGTGTCTGAGTGCGTGCGTGCCTGTCTGTGTGTGTATGTGTGTGCCTGAGTGCGTGAGTGCCTGCCCTGTCTGTGTGTGTGTGTGTGTATGAGTGCGTGAGTGCCTGCCTGTGTGTGCGCGCGTGTGTGTGTATGAGTGCGTGAGTGCCTGCCTGTGTGTGCGCGCGTGTGTGTGTATGAGTGCGTGAGTGCCTGCCTGCCTGCCTGCCTGCCTGTGTGTGTGTGTGTGTATGTGTGTGTGTGTATGTATGTATGAGTGCCTGCGTGTGTGTGTGTTTAAACTTACCCTCAGCAGCTCCAGCCCGAGTCCGTGGAGGGAGGGGGGGGGGAGAGTAGCGGGTCCCTCCGCTTAAGCCACGCCCCCCCTCCCTGTCAAGCCTCCCACTCCCGCCCACCTCCCGCTCCGGCTCCCGCTCCCTACAGACCGCATATCGCGGTCTGTGTATCTCAGCGCACCGCCTGTCTGCAGTGCGGGTGCGCTGACTCTGGGAGCGGGGCCTTAGCCTAAGTAACCCACATCTGCTTGCTTAGTAGATATTAGCCTATATCCCCCAAATTGAGGGATACCTGGATACCCCTACATCTTTAGAGTAATAATACATTATATGTAATGTTCACTGAAGAAAGTTTAAAGGGTTTCTTGAAATGTGAGATCAAGAAAATGAATGTAATATGATTATGCCTGGCAAAGCTTGATCTTTTGAGTACTTTATTATTATTATTATTATTATTATATTCACTTATTTGTATCACTATTATTAATATTATTATATCTTGCTGTGCGTTGACCTCTCTTTGACTAAAACCTTTGTTGGTAAAGTACAACTCTTTACATTATAATTGTTCTGATAATAACAGTGAATGGGTGAATATGAAATTCAAGCTGTCCAGATCACAATTGTCATATTTTTTAAAGGTTTTACAATTCTACCTAGAAATGTCTGCAATGACCTAGAAATATCCTAACCCGATAAAAGTCAACTGTAGTGAAGTCTGTGTTCTACCTCTGGCATGGTGGTTACATTCTTCAGAACTTCGACCTGTCTGTCAGTCCGAGGAAGAACATACAACACCTGGTCGCTGCTGAGAAAAGGGAGGAAAGAAAAATACTATTTCTAGTGACACATGGAGTCAATGGGAAATTATGCTTATAAGAAAAGAGGGCACGTCGAAACAAATGAGACTAAGATAATGACGTCATATTTATCCTTGCATCGTAATCTATAGGACTTTATGCTCCGTGTAATTATTACATCCTAAGGGCAGGGATTCCATTCTCTTCATGTTTACTTTTACGCTTTTATCCCTAAATTCCCCATATTCTAATGCCTGCTGTTTAAAGCCGCAATCTTTTTTTTAAACATTTGAAGGGGAGTCCTCTGGAAACGAACCGCTGTATTTTTAGCTGCGGGGGGATGACATTGTGAGTTCCTATTGGACAACCCCTGTGACCATATCTGAGTATTCCAGAAGAACAGAAAAGGTTTTTTGTGATTATTAGGCTTCTGAAGAAGGTACTAGAGAAGGGGTCTCAATCTGTGGTACAATGACCACTAGTGATATCGCAGACTCCTTTTATTACTCATATCATGCTCTAGAACTCTAAGGATTTGCAATGGTTACATGTGTAGCCATGGCTGGTTTATTTCTATCAGTCTGCCCTTCTCCTGGCAGTAAGCCCTAGTTAGAGCAGGCCTGCCAGGACTAATCCTGGATTTCCCCAACTCTAGCAACTTCAGTGAGTCACAGGGGAGGCGGTGCAACTAGGCTTTGTATCCAATCAGGGACTCAGACCTGGTTCATGCTTTTCCTGTACTTAAGGGGCTGCACTACCCAAATTCAGGAGTTGTCTCTACCTTTGAGAGAGACAGGTTCTCACACAGAAGTGCGGATTGGCTGTGCACTTACTGCCTTCTCCCCTTGTGGAGTTAGGAGTGGAAATGTTCCTCTGTCTCTATTAGGGAGTCAGGGAAGAGCAAGGACTGCTGTGGGGGCCCTGTACCCGCAGTGAATGTCCAGGGATACATCCTGAGGTTGAAGGCCCTAAGAAGTTCCTGTTGTTGTGTATGCTGTGCAATCTGCAGTGCGCAATAAAGTGTTCCTGTGTTACTATACCTTCCTGCCTGAGACTGCAATCTAGAAGGGGAAGGGAACTAAGTTCTCCTGCAGGGATTGCTCCCCTCATCCCTGGGGCCTACAAGAGATAGAGGCGCTGTCACCGTGAGTACAAATCAGTTATTACTCCAGAAGCCTGTTCTGACATCCCCTACCACCATGCGGGAGACTCGGATCTACTGTGAGCCAGCAGGTATACACCACACTCCATGTAGCAGCAAAATCTCCCGGGGGGCGGGGGCGGAATATGTGTTACACAGGATTTATTCCAAGTGTCGAAGAAGGTGATAGTGGTGAGGAATTTCTGCCAAATACAGCCCGATCGGCCACTTCAGCACATATAGAAATATAGAAAAGGTCCATTAATTATTGCTAATATTTACTGAATTTAATATGAAGTTTTAGTTATATATTTTACCCAAAACACAAAATATGATAGGCTTGCCAACCGCACATCCCAGATCAGGCAAGTCCTTACTTCTAAGTTGTGTTTTTTTTAGCATGTCCTCTGAGCTGAATTCTCCCTGCTTCCCCTCCCTGCTTCCCCTCCCTGCTTCCCCCTTTTTATTTTATGGCAGAAGACTCTGACTTGCAAAGGTTAAATGTCTGAATGGATCACCTGGGAGTATATGGGCGGGCAGTTTAAATCATTAGAAGATGGTCACCATCTTTCCATAAATACTGATCCAGTTCCATGTGTTATGGTATATGTTTTGGATATGAACAGGACCGCCAAAAGGGGGGGAGTTCTGGGACAATTGTCCCAAGTCCGGCAGCTGCAAGGGGCCTGGCTGGCGCTGGAAGTTGGGCCCAGCCAGAGGTCAAGTCCAACTTCTGTGTCCGGCTGCCAGGGCCTCTGATTGGGCCGGGCCCTGGATCTCCCTAGCTGCTGCAACGAGACCTCCCCTGACCGTCAGTGCCGGGCCTCCCTTGCCCGCCAGTTGGCGCCAGAAGTTGGACCCTCCTGGAAGTCAGGCCCAACTTCCGCATCCACGTGCAGAACAGGTGTGGCACCTGCCATCCACCCCCCCAAGGTAACATTTTGTGTATGTATGTATGTATGTGTAATATATATATATATATATATATATATATATATATATAACAAAAAGCAGAAGCACATGCCCCACAACACAATGGTTTAATAAAATATGATGACATTTTTGTTTCAGTTGTCATTAGTGTTTGGAACATAGGTTCCTTTAGAAGCTGCTACGTCTCCAATTTTTTCCTACCAGTCTACTTATTTGTTTTAATTTGTTACTTTTGTGTTCATATTAATTCACCAGCTGTATCCATTTGGATACGCATATATTTTTTCATTTGCACTCATTCAGTATTACAGTGATTATTATTATACAAGAATACAGTACACATTATTGATTATATAATTATTGATAATATAGTATTATTGATTAGATACACATTTGTATGCAATAGTGAGCACTGTAGCACTGATTTGTTTTTTTTTTGTTTATTCACTTTTCTAATATATATATGTATAGTGTATGGGTTGGGGATTGTGATGGTGGGGGATGAATTGTTTAAGTATTATGTGAGTGGAATTGTGTGAGTTGGGGCACAGAATTGTGGGGGGGGTGGAGTTGTGTGTGTCAGGTAGGGGGAATGCAAGAGTGTGTGTGTGGTGAGGAGGGAATTGTGTGTGTGTGTGTGTGTGTGTGTGTGTGTGTGTGTGTGTGTGTGTGTGTGTGTGTGTGTGTGTGTGTGTGTGTGTGTGTGGAAGAGGGTGGAATTGTGTGTGTGTTTGTGTGTTGGAGCGGGTGGACGTGTGTGTGGGGTGGAATTGTGTGTGTGTGGGAGGAGGATGGATAGAAATGTGTGTGGGGGGGGTTATCGAATTGTGTGTGGATGGAGAGTGGAAGTGTCTGTTTGTGGGGGTGGGTGGAAGTGTGTGAGTGTGTAGGGGCAGATTGTGTGTGTGTTTATGGGGCAGGGTGGAATTGTGTGTGTGTGGGGGTGAAAGTATGTGTGTGTGGGGCAGGGGGGTAGATTGTGTGGGTGGATTGAGTAGGGGGTTGTGTGTGAGGAGGGAAGGATTGAGGAGGTGGGATTGAGTGAGAGGACTGGAGCATTGAGTGATAGAGGGGAGGGCGAGTTTGAAAGTGGGGAAAGATTGTGTGAGCGAGAGAAGGGGGAGTGAGAGAGGGGAGGTGGGAGAGCGAGCGAGAGAGGAGGAGAGAAATACATGGAGAGAGAAATAAATGGGGGGACGGGAGTGTGTGAAAAAGGGGGGAATCGAGGGGGGTGAGAGAGTGAGGAGGTGTATAAGAGAATGAGGGGGGCCTCACAAGGCCGCCGACAGGGGGACCCTGGTGGAAATTATAGTCCTGGGACATAGGAAAGTAGACACTGTCCCAGCGACGTAAACTTTTGCTTGTTCTACAGTGCATTTTATATACCAGCGTATTCCTTTGTATTATTAAAAAGAAATGTGCAAAAAGCATGTAATACATAAAAATTGTACTATGTACACACTGAAGTTATTAAAATATTAGTTAGGACAGGAAAATACACATTTTTCAAAAGCCAATAATATGAACAATACAGCTTTCTCTTAAACTTTGCTATAATTTTTTGTTTGCTGCAAAGCAAAACCTAAATCATATACTTTATGTATTTAGCAGCGTAGATAATACACAAACAAACTTTACCTTTGATGGGCGATTACATGATTCTTCTCAAAGAAAAGGCCCAATATAACTATTAATAAATAGATCTTCATTTCCAACAAGGTCTGTGTAAGTCGGATGTCTGAAAACCAAATGCTGGAGGATTGATATGTGCCCATCTGCATTGATGACCGTGAGAGTGTTTGCACTGTGGTTAAACTTTAAACTGTGCTGCTCATAGTGCTCTGCCATTAATTTTCTATATTGTAGGTGAGCAGACTTTAATACTTTGATTCAATTATTACTTTGTAATTCCATGTTTACTGCAACCACTGTACAACCAATTCACTGTCAAGCTAATGTTTTGGACAGTTAGATGCCGGACAAAGTTTCCCTAACATTTTTAATTTATTTTTTTTGGCAAAAATAAATGAAATATGTAGAGATCTAGAATGATAAAATAAAAAGAGTGAAGTAGCAGAAAAAAGTAAGTAAAATAAAAATAACGTCAGACCACTTGGTTCCCCATTTTTTTCCAGCAGGCCATTTAACTAATCACAGTTGAGCTATGCCATTAAAAAGCAGTAACATTGGAATGTTAGCCCACACTCTATCATGCTTTCAGCTTCGCTTAGCTCACGCTTTCAGTTCAATACAGCGTTGAATCATCCATGCCTGCTCTCCAGGCCGGGTTCACTTGGGGCTTTATCTGAGTGTTGTCTCCCCTCGTCCCCACTTCTTTCACCCCTCTCTAATCTGGCACCGGACTTGACACCACCTGCCATTCTTGCTCTCCTGGTTGTATCCTTGTCACTTTCGGCCATCCCCTCTAACCTGTCTCTGGGCTTGTCACCACCGGCCATCCTGTCTAACCTGTCTCTGGGTTTGTCGCCTCCTGCCATCCTCTCTGACCTGTCTCCAGGCTTGTCACCTCCGGCCATCGTTTCTAACCTGGCTCCGGACTTGTCAACTCTGGAGATTTCTGTGGGCAGTCAGCGATCTATTGTTGGTCTCAACTCGAAAGAAGACACTTCAAAGCCTTTTTAAATCCCTGTTGGCGTCTCTCAGTGGACACAGAGAGGAGAATGCTTCAGAGATACCCCTGAGGAAGCCCACTGGCGAAACGCATTGGGATTTGAGGCTGCGAGGCCACCGTAAACTGATTCTTGCAACATCTACAAATTGAGAGAATCTGTGACACGTGTTGTGCATCGGTGGATTGGATGAACAGCTGATATGTTCTTACCAACAGCTGATAGCCGCCTGAGAGACACCGCACGGCTGAAGCACTCTCTTCTCTGCGTACGCTGAGAGACGCCAACAGGGAGTCTGAGAGGCTTTGAAGTGAATCCTTTCGAGTTGAAATCAACAATAGGTCAATGACTGCCTGTCACGGTGAGATTATGGCAGGCTGTATAAGGTCACATAAATATATATAACAGATGATATATATTTATCACTGGGTCTGAACTGAAATGAGTCTTAGATATAATAAAGTGATTTTATTCCTTAGGATAGGTGAACACACGGATAATACAGTGACAGACAAGAAGTACACTTACTTAGGGGTGGGGGAATGAGAAGTTTGATGTAGCATTTCTCTTCAGCAATCAGGTAATCATCAGATGATAAATTGAAGCCTCACAACGAATAACTAAGGATATGTGGGGAACAGCAGTTTATAAACCCTTTGTCCCTCTATCCCTAACCTTAAGTACCTGTGATTGGTTTCCCATTATCTCCAGCCAATCTTTGATGGGGGAACACATTTTAGGACAGGCCCCCCTGCTAGCTGGCACATGCGCAGTAGAACTCTGGGGTCTCATTTCTGTAACCCCCCATAGGCAAATGGAATGCCAGCCAGTCTACCCATCTGGACCTCTAGCAAGATAACCTTTGTTGAAAGGTGATAACTGGGACACTTGGAGACTGCTCTGGTTTGAGCCTCCTCCACCCTTAAATCATCAGGGAGGGTGACAAGACCCTTGGAACAACACTTAAATCCTAGATATTGGGTGCCTCTTGGGGCCATCTGATTTCCTGGTAGACAAAGGAATTTCCTCTGAGTATTTGCCCATTCCCTTGGACACAGTATTAAACCTAAAACATAAACGTATTTCACAAAGAGCTATAATCATTACAGGACTATTAACCCTTGTGCTCCCGGATGGATTCTAGTGTGTGTGTGATGCAGACACTGATTAACCAGACATTACAATGAAACAGGGGAACAGGGGAATACACATGTACATGTCATTACAGGGGTTAAATCACAGTTCTGGGTCTTAGCCCAGTTAACCCTTTGACTCCCGGGTGAGGTCAGGGGTGGCCAAATGGGGTGCAACCCTTTAATACCGGGCCACCCCCTTTCTCCCTCTACACTGCCCACAAAAATCTAATAGACTGATCCACTGCAACAGAGCGAAGTGCTGAGGAACTACATCCATGCATAAAAATCAAGAGGAGTGTTTGTGAGTGCAATATTCTTTGTTTTTACTTTTATATTAAAATAGTATTATATTTTGCAACGTTTGTATGTCTCTATAAAGGGTATATAACCATAAGAAGATAATTATATACGATACATGGGGTGAACAATTATTCAAAGGCTTTAAAGGAAGAAACAAAATGTGAGCAGGATACTCACCATGTGTATGTGATTATCTCATCACTCAACAATATCATACTATTGTTTTTTTCTCCTTTTTACCTCCCCTCCACCCCCACGTTTCCCCCGCTACCTGGATGCATGCACCAAAAGGGTCTCTTCAACCAATTAAAAAAGAGCCCAGGTAGGATGAGACATGGTATCCTTTATTTATAGAGCGTCAATGTATTCCGCAGTGAATTACAAAGGTGCACAAAGACATCAAAGAAACAATACAACGTAGAACAATATACTATACTATTTTACAATACACTGTCACAACCTACCACAAAAGCCAAAGAGGTGCCTGCTCAGATAAGCTTACAATCTAATTAAGCAACCATTGGTTTATGTTGGCCATTTTAAACACTCTAAACCTGATATGCAAATGTGCGGAAGAAATTAGTCATTATATTTCAATGAACATATTAGGTTCGCCGGAAAGTTTGTTGAAAACCTGGCAAACATGTGTTGTAATCAGTTGTCCTGCTGGTCTGTTAATCATATTGGACTATTGTAAATGATCTATCAGCTGGCGTTCAACTAATCCCAGTTGTTCCCTATTTGCATGATATCATTAATATTTTGAATCAGATTTCTTGCTATTTGCAAATAGATGTCACTTGTTGGCAACCGTGATCCTTTTACTGAATCAGACATGTGGTTTGCGGCCATCTCACCGTGACAAAGTCTCCGTTGGCGTTCAGCCAAGGGACCCTCCACCGCAGCCGCTCTATGCTGGCCACGGGCCACGTTACCAAGGTAAGTTAATTTAAGGGTTCATTTAGCGGTTAGGGTAGGGGATTATGCATAGTGTTTTAGGGTAAGGGATTAGGTTTTTAGGGCAATGTTTAGGGTAAGGAATTAGATTTTTAGGGTAATGTTTAGGGTAAAGGATTAGGGTTTTAGGGTAATGTTTTGGGTAAAGGATTGGGGTTTTAGGGTAATGTTTAGGGTAAGGGGTTGTCGGGTGAAGGGTAGCGTTAGTATTAGGGGTTAAGATGAGAAGTTTTTAGGGTAAAGGGTAAGGTTAGGGACTTACGTTGGCGGTGAAGAGGCTGGCATCGAGGCGTCCCGGCGACGAGGTGAGTAGTGGCTAAACACCGGGTGAGATTTGGCCGCAAAAAAACGGATGCAACCAAATGTCCTCGACCAAATTTTTTTTTTTGCACCAACAGCTGCCTTGTTTCACTGGTTTAGAACATATTCCAAGGGACATTTATCATATATAACAACGAAGCGAGACATACAAAAGCTTGCCATTACTTTAACGGCATCATTTAGTGAAGACATTATTTTGCCATATAGTTAAGTATTTGACTATACAAGTGTCAGTATTGTTTTTGTAAAACTCCAAACAAAGCTGTTTATCCAGCACAACCCACTGTGGTCACGCAGCTCACCCTAAACAAATATTTGTGGGACAACCAATCTTTGTACTCTAACTATCTACAGCAGAGTTTGATTATATTTTTTTCCTCCTGAGGTAAGCGGGGAACCAGGAGGGGGGGGCCGAGGACCGAGGGGGAGCCAAGAGGGGGCCTGGGCTATATACTCCTAAACGTTTTCTGATGTGGCCCCTTCAGAGAACTGGTTGAAGAGCCCTGGTGTATGATATGAATTCCTTTGTTGGGCATGTCATAGTTTAATAGCCATGGCAACAAATTTAAACAATGCAGAAAAATACTTAGGGGCCTATGCAGTAAGCGTTCATAAGCCACTTATCGAGCACTTATCGCCCAAAATACCTACTGCTATTCAGTAAGCGGTGATAAGTGGGTGATAAAAGACTGAATCGCTCCAAAAAAATTGCTCATAACAAAAAGCACTGCAGTGATAAGCCACTTATCGCCGCTTTTCAGCATGTTCATAAACTCGCGCAATTCTAGTAGCAGTGATTAGGTTATGAACGCCTATCACCGCTCTAGAATTGTGATTTTATCACAAAATCCTCATGCCAGAAAAAGTTGGCGTGAAGGTGTTGGAAACCTGCAGAGAAGCGGTGAGATGGGACTTAGAAAAAAAATGCATTTTTCCTGCATAGGATTGATGCCGGGAATCTCTGGAGCTGATATCCATTAATATTAGCACCAGAGACCCGTGGCATGAATCCTATGCAATAAAAATGCATTTACAGTAAACTTCATTACCATAGCGGATTGCCTCGGGGACCCCCTACTTCCCGAGATACAGGCCCCGTTATGGGGTGCCGGTATCTCCTATGCATTTAAATGTCCGCATCACGTGACCGTGGGAATAAAATGCATAGGAGATACCGGCACCCCATAACGGGGCCTGTATTTCGGGAAGTAGGGGGTCCCGAGGCTGAAACCAATGCGGTTCAGCTCAGGAGACCCCCTGCTCATCTAAACTATTAACAAAATTAAAATTTATACACATTCATTTCGGCCGAGATTTGCACAGGGAGAGACGGCTCTCTCAGAGCAGCTCTCTCTGCAGCAGATACAACTCGCCGGGTAAAGCCTTTTCAGAGGGTCGTTCATCAGCTCTCTCTCCTCTCTTCTCCTCCCTCTCTACTCCCTCTCTCCTCTCTATCTCCTCTCTATCTCCTCTCTCGTTTAGGAGTATATAGCCCAGGCCCCCTCTGGGCTCCCAGTCTGCCCCCCCTCCTGGTTCCCCGCTTACCTCTGCTTCAGCGGGGGAACCACCGGTGCAGGTGGAAACATGCCGGGTGCCGCCAGAGTGGCAGGCGGACCCGGCACAGTAGTGGAGAGCACCCCGGTGCTCGGTTTGCCGATAGGACGCCGTCATGTTTTACATAGCCACGCATGCGCAGTGTCTTCAGAGTGTGGCGGCCATTGTCAGAGGCACGCATGCACAAGAGATAGGGACAGCGTTGGGCATTGTGAGCAGGCTCCGCGGGGACTACAAGCCCCATCATGCACAGCAGTTGAAGGAACACGTGTGACCCAACAGCCAATAGGGCTGCGAGCTTCCCCTGCATGAAGTGGATATATTTGGTGCATGTGCAATATGCTAGTCAGTCGGAGCTGGGACATCAGAAGGGTAGCGTGTGCATGTGCAGGGTGTCAGTGGCCCCTACACTAGGCCAGAGACCCCCTTAAGCCCCAGCTAGGCCCCGACTTACCTCCGCTTGTGGTTGCTTCAGGGACAGGCCCATCAGTTAGGGACACTGCCCCTGTAGTACCAGTGTGAGAGACACAGCCAGAACGTGGCTGCATCCTGCCCTCTGGTGGACTGGGATCAGACCATCAGCTACCTATGAGATACTCTCTTCAGTGTGGGACCCTCCAGCTGGACACCACCCAACGCGGAGGCGGACTCGTCGCTGACCACAACCTTCGCTGGATCAGTGGATCCTATCCTTCTGTTGTGGCGTTACCGAGTGTTGGAGCACCCGGCAGGTACCTCACCTCGACAAGTGCACCAACTGTTACACACATTAGTGGCGCAGTGCTGTCTCACACATTGGGTGGGTTGCTACTTGCAGACACAAGGGTGGTTGGGTGCCCAAGGGCCCCTCAGTACTTTGGGGACTATTTACCCGGTGTGGACATTTTGGTGGAGGGCACGGTTGCATGGGGTCCAGTAACGGGGTTATCCCACATAGTAGGATCCTGTACAGGTTGAGGCGCTGTCACTCGACGCATCAGGCACACCCCAGGCTCCCAGCAGCGGAGGCCCAGGCCTCCTGTGAGCCGCAGGTAACACACTACATACACGTAGCCGTCATATCTCCCAGGGGATGGGGGAATGTGCGCTACAAGTAGAAGGGCCACAAGCTTGTTTTAGTGTTATTTTAGATACTTTTACAAACGTGAACATTTTATTATTTCAACATTTTGCTAGCATGTACAACATATGTGCCTTATATATTTACATTACCTTGAAGCAGCAGTCCAAGCTTCTCTTTCTCCCCTCACTCACTCTTCCCCTCTCCTCCAGTCACTCTTCTACCTCTCCCCTCTCTTCCCCCTCCCCTCTCACTCACTCTTTCCCCTCTCCGGTCCTGTCACTCTTCTACCTCTCCCCTCCCCTCTCTCCCCTTCCCCCCTTATCTCCTCCCTCCCTTCCCCCTCCCTCTTCCCCCATCTCTCCCTCTCCCCTCCTGATGAGTTCCTCCTTCCCCCTCTCGCCCCCGTTCCTCACTCTGCCACCCTCTACCCTCCCTCACTCCTCTGCACTCTTTTCCCATCTCTCCATCTCCCCTCCCTCACTATTCCCCTCTTCTCCCGTCTTCCCTTACCTCCTCTCCCACCTTACCTCTTCCACTCCATCCCCTTTTCCTCACTCTTGCCTTTCCCCATCCCCTCTATCTCTCCTCTACCTACCCCTCACTCACTGCCCCCTCCCCCATTCTTCTCTCCTCCCTATAGTAGTCTTCCCTCTCCCCTTCAACCCCCTCACTCATTCTCCCCCTCCCCCCTCTAGCTTCCCCTCCTTCTCACTCTTTCCTCTATTTTCCCACTTTCTCCCCCTCTTCATTCTTCTCTCAATCTTCCCCTATCTCTCCCCCCCACCTCCTTACACTCCTCTCACTCTTACCCCCCCCTTCTCTCTTACCACCCTCTCTTCCACCCCTCACTCTTCCCCTCCTGTCACATCTCTTCACCGCCTCTCATTTTCCCCCCCTTCTCTAACACTCCCCCCACCTACTTTCCTTCTTCCCCCACTCTTCTTCCCCCTGGGCCCTACCTGTCTAGTGGGGGGTGTAGTCCAAGCCCTAACCGGCACCACAGGCTGGGGGGCGGGGGGGTGTACCAAAGTGCTGAAAATGGAAGTTGGGCCTAACTTCTGGGTTTGGACCACCAGGGCGCGCCCTTACCTTGACCATCCAAATTTCCATATGCGTCACGAAAACAGCACATTCATTTCTTAATGAACCAGAGGTTCTTGGTTTAAAGAAACCAATAGTTCTGTTTCGGGGAACTCAGCAGTTCAGACATGATATTAAAGTAAATCAATAGAGTATAAACACCAGTAGATCCTCTAATCCTTTTTGTAAAATATTCAGAATTTAAGATGAATGCATCCAGATTTTGGGGGTGGTCATGCAAATTAGAAGGTTGTATTATGTAGTAGAGTGTAATGTTTTATAACATCAATCTAATTCTTGAACACAAGTACAATCATTTTCAGCCGCTCACACATTGACATTGTTTTCAGTCTTTCCATAATAACCATCCAGTCAAATGGGTCTAGTTTTAGCATATATTTGTAAAGCAGTGAATGTTTATATGTGAATGTGTGGTTGGTTGATCATCCACACAACATGGCCTCTGATACTGTATGTCCAGGGGAGAGGGTTATGAAAAACCAGTGTTAAGCAAAGAACACAGAAAATAATGGCAGGCAATATGTAAATGGCGAGTGGAAGTTTAAGTTTGGCATTGTCGCATTCAGGGTGCTGGGGCCTACTTTTTTTTATTACTAGAGTACATACCATGCAACCATTGGTGGGATAAAAAAATTTTTTAGCAACCCGTTTGTGACTGGAGCTTTGTGACAGGCTATTAATAATACACACCAAAATATATAACTGGGTTGAACTGGGACGAGACTTAGATATGATAAAATATAATTTATTCCTTGATAAAGGTGAACACAACAGATTATACAAATAACAGGCAAAATATAGACACTTACTTAAAGATTAGGACAAGAAAGCCGTCAGGATACAGGATGGGCCATTTCTTCCATAATTCAGTTGGCATCACAGCAATACATGCAGTCCATGAATGAAGACTCATGCATGAAGACACAGGCATGAAGACATGCAGACATGAAGACATTTGAGTAAGGAGTGACTCTGACTTAAATATCATGTCAAACTCATCTCTTAACCCTAGATGCCGAAAAGGCTAGCAAAAGTCTTTAAACCTTCCTGAAGCAGCTTTTGGACTTCCATTGTTTAGTGTGAAGTATCACACTTAAAAATCAAACAGTTCCTGGTTCCTGCCTCCAACATAAACAAGTAGGCAATTTAGCCTTTGATCACCAGGCTATGTAAATTCTAGCAAGATGTTCTGCTTGCCTATTACCATAACAGAGGGAGTTTGCAGTTTTCACAACAGATTCAAAATCCCATATACACTGTAAATAACTTCATAACTTCAGTAATACTTACTGGCACCCGAGCCATATTAATACATTCCGTCACACATGACGCTCCCAATGAGACTAAATATTACCATGTAATACTAAAATTAAGAGAGATATTAATATCTGGCTCTTAGTATCTGTTAGATATCAAGTGTTTAGAATCATTAGTTGGGGCTCGGCCCCACGAATACACATGTAATGTTTAGCATGTTCCGCCGAGGACATCTCATAATATTCTTATATTTAATAAGGTCACCAATTCTGTAGCCCCACTCCCAAATCAGAGGCGTTTGGGCCAGTCTACCACATGGCAGGATACTATGGTTTGTAAGTGTGAGTTATAACGCTCACACCCCACTCTAGCTTCCTGCAAACAGGCAGAGTGGCTGGGCCTTAGATCAGGGCTGTTTCCTAACCATTTGGTAGCTCTCCTGACCATTTGCATTTAGTAGGAAGGCATCTTTGAGGGTAATTTAAACAAAGGGCTAGAATCACTGTTTTAACATTAACCCTTTCCCTCCCGCAGCAACCCTAGTGTATGTGTGGGTGCAAACACTAGGATAACACAATACATTTACACAGGGGAATACACATTTGGATATTGAAGCAAGGCAAAAACCCATTGAGGGTAGAAGGTGCCAATTGGGGGGTAACCCCTTTAATCCCGGGCCAAATCCTCTCGATCGTCACACCGTTCTCGCTCACTTTACCGGCTTTTCATAATGAAAAATCACCATCAGCTTCTCCCCCTCATCACCATCAGATCTCCCCCAGTTCCCATCATCATAATCTCATCTCCCCCAGATGGATCTCCCCCTCAAATCTCTCCCCCAGTCCCCATCCCATCTCTCCCAGACGGATCTCCCCCAGTCCCCATCACATCTCTCCCAGACGGATCTCCCCCAGTCCCCATCACATCTCTCCCAGACGGATCTCCCCCAGTCCCCATCACATCTCTCCCAGACGGATCTCCCCCAGTCCCCATCACATCTCTCCCAGACGGATCTCCCCCAGTCCCCATCACATCTCTCCCAGACGGATCTCCCCCAGTCCCCATCCCATCTCTCCCAGACGGATCTCCCCCAGTCCCCATCCCATCTCTCCCAGACGGATCTCCCCCAGTCCCCATCACATCTCTCCCAGACGGATCTCCCCCAGTCCCCATCACATCTCTCCCAGACGGATCTCCCCCAGTCCCCATCACATCTCTCCCAGACGGATCTCCCCCAGTCCCCATCACATCTCTCCCAGACGGATCTCCCCCAGTCCCCATCCCATCTCTCCCAGACGGATCTCCCCCAGTCCCCATCACATCTCTCCCAGACGGATCTCCCCCAGTCCCCATCACATCTCTCCCAGACGGATCTCCCCCAGTCCCCATCACATCTCTCCCAGACGGATCTCCCCCAGTCCCCATCACATCTCTCCCAGACGGATCTCCCCCAGTCCCCATCACATCTCTCCCAGACGGATCTCCCCCAGTCCCCATCACATCTCTCCCAGACGGATCTCCCCCAGTCCCCATCCCATCTCTCCCAGACGGATCTCCCCCAGTCCCCATCACATCTCTCCCAGACGGATCTCCCCCAGTCCCCATCACATCTCTCCCAGACGGATCTCCCCCAGTCCCCATCACATCTCTCCCAGACGGATCTCCCCCAGTCCCCATCACATCTCTCCCAGACGGATCTCCCCCAGTCCCCATCACATCTCTCCCAGACGGATCTCCCCCAGTCCCCATCACATCTCTCCCAGACGGATCTCCCCCAGTCCCCATCCCATCTCTCCCAGACGGATCTCCCCCAGTCCCCATCCCATCTCTCCCAGACGGATCTCCCCCAGTCCCCATCCCATCTCTCCCAGACGGATCTCCCCCAGTCCCCATCACATCTCTCCCAGACGGATCTCCCCCAGTCCCCATCAAATCTCTCCCAGACGGATCTCCCCCAGTCCCCATCCCATCTCTCCCAGACGGATCTCCCCCAGTCCCCATCACATCTCTCCCAGACGGATCTCCCCCAGTCCCCATCACATCTCTCCCAGACGGATCTCCCCCAGTCCCCATCCCATCTCTCCCAGACGGATCTCCCCCAGTCCCCATCACATCTCTCCCAGACGGATCTCCCCCAGTCCCCATCACATCTCTCCCAGACGGATCTCCCCCAGTCCCCATCACATCTCTCCCAGACGGATCTCCCCCAGTCCCCATCACATCTCTCCCAGACGGATCTCCCCCAGTCCCCATCCCATCTCTCCCAGACGGATCTCCCCCAGTCCCCATCCCATCTCTCCCAGATGGATCTCCCCCAGTCCCCATCACATCTCTCCCAGACGGATCTCCCCCAGTCCCCATCACATCTCTCCCAGACGGATCTCCCCCAGTCCCCATCACATCTCTCCCAGACGGATCTCCCCCAGTCCCCATCACATCTCTCCCAGATGGATCTCCCCCTCACATCTTCCCCAGATGCATCTCTCCCTCACCTGTCCGGGCAGCGTCTCCCAGCCTGCTCCGGCATCGCATGTTCCCCATGCAAATCTTTTCAATATGGCTGTGCGGGTCATGACGCCGTGATGCCATTTGACGGCGCACAGCCATATTCAGAAGGAATGCAGGGAAAAGATGCCGGGACATGCTGATAGACGCCGCCCGGACAGGTGAGAGAATTAAGCACCGGTTCAGTGAACTTGTGACATTTTAGTAACAGGTTCGCACAAACCAGTGTGAACCGGCAGAATCCCACCACTGCATGCAACAGCCCGGATCCAACATTTCTGAGATAGGTCCAACACCATTTTTATGGCATTCCTCCGCAATATAACAAATATACGCCCTTTCCTGTTACTTGACTGCTAAAACTTTGATTCAGGCCCTCATTCTCTCCAGTCTCGATTACTGTAACCTCCTGCTGTCCGGCCTTCCTGCCCCTCACCTGTCTCCCCTACAATCTATCCTAAACGCTGCTGCCAGAATCACTCTACTCTTTCCTAGATCTGTCTCAGCATCTCCCCTCCTGAAATCCCTCTCCTGGCTTCCTATCAAATCTCACACTCAATTCTCCTCACTTTTAAAGCTTTACACTCTTCTGCGCCTACTTACATCTTAGCCCTAATTTCTCGCTATGCACCATTCCGATTCTTGCGTTCTGCTCAAGGATGTCTTCTCTCTAGCCCCTTTGTATCTAAAGCCCTCTCCCACCTTAAACCTTTCTCACTGACTGCCCTGCACCTCTAGAATGCCCTTCCCCTCAATACCCGACTAGCACCCTCTCTATCTACCTTTAAGACACAGTTGCTTAAAGAAGCATACGAGTAGCACCGTGGCAAATACTATACACGATACATAAAGCTTGGCCCCCTGCAGACACACTTACCTGAATGCCCTCCTACTGTCCCTGTATGTTCTCCCCACCAATTAGATTGTAAGCTCTTCGGAGCAGGGATTCCTCTTCTACAATGTTACTTTTATGTCTGAAGCACTTATTCCCATTATGTGTTATTTGTACGTTGTTATTTATATGATTGTCACGTGTATTACTGCTGTGAAGTGCTATGTACATGAATGTGGCTTAGACAGAGACATACATACTTTCAGCATGGATCTCCGAGTCTCATCCCTTGTTTAAGCCTCATTTAATTATTAATTAAAAAAGAATTAATACATTAGGAGTAGTTTGGGTCAGACATTTGGAATCGCTAGTGGTATTTATTGCACATTTAAATGGACTCTCGACAAATTAGGACTTGTTAAAAGGAAATCTGAGGAACCACCTATTTTTTCAAAGAACCATTATTGGGGACACTGTAAAACTGATGACAACGCTTTTAATTAAATATCACTGAACTTTCATTCAGTTGGAATAATGGTTTCTCATTGAAAAATCCATCAAATTGCTTTTTGTCATCGTCTTTACCAAGAAAACACTTTTCTCCAGTAGGGGAACTAATCAACATTGCATACTAAGGAGAAACAGACAAAATATTCACTTTGGTTTCGCCAAAGTTTTTCTTGGTGCTATTCTTTCATCCATCTAATAACTAATAAGAGTAAGGTCCACTATAATTTCTCACAGCACCAATTTAGAACACTACTAATCATAGCGGTAATTATGCTTCTTTTTAAATACCCTTGGTGCAGAAGAACAATACCATCATTAGATTAATACTGCATCTTTAGGTGTATTACATTTGAAACTACAGCAGAAATGTCACACGGAGGCCTGTCAAGTGTCAACTGTGACCTGTGTACATTTATTGACATCATTAAAGTCAGATAAATATCTTTATAAGTCACGTGTTGCTCAGAACTCGTTACTCAGATGTAGGACTCTCACAGGACCTGCACACATTTAAAAAAGGAAACTATACACACACAAAAGTAGTTAGAGGCTTTATTATTCACCGAAAGATTGTGCAGGAACATTGTTTAGTGTATACAGTATATGCCACATATGATCTGTACATTGATTCTAAAAATGCTAAACACAGACCTGTCAACTCACTGATTTTCTATATCAGCAGTCTCATAGACGTCAATAATAATCTCACTAGCAGAAATCAGAAATTTTCCTTTACACTGCAAAATTTTTGGTTCATAACATCTATAATCGCATTGACTTGGGTACTTGGAGGCTGCCATCTCTAAACATGCCATACCATAAACTGTATTGGGTAGCATGCAAAGTTATTTCTATATGAATAAACAGCATCTCTTAAAATGAAAAAAAAAGACATGTAGGTGGTTGGCACACTGCCTCTATGCCCCAAATGCAGATTAGTACGTAAAGTTACCTGCCTTTCCTCTAATTTCATTAAAAAAAAATATATCTGGGTTTTATTCATGTTTGGCTGAAAACATACAAGGATATAAAGCTGCGGTTATGGCAAGGCATATGTAGCACTGCATAAACCGACAAAGGTTACACAAACGGCTCAAGATATGTGACATTATGATCTTACGATTTCTCTCACTGAAAGATTTAAGCATTATTCTTTTCTATGTGGAACATAGAATTGAAGAAGCATTAGAATAACCTAGAAAAGGATGTTGGACTCAAAAAATAAATGACATTACATAATCCGTCATCTTGACACTACGGAATATCTAAAATCCAACAGGTCACTTGGTTCGGCCTAATAGAATTGATATAGGAGACATAACCAAAAAATAAAAATAAATCAAAACAGCGCATTCCCTTCATCTATTATAAAAAATGGGTGCAGAAAAACACCCCCAAAAACAATTATCCACAGTATTTCAAAACAGAACAAAAAATTACCCAAAAGGAGAAGGCATTTAGAAACTTACATCTGAAGAAAGGCAACGCAAAAAAAACCTATTATATAAAGAGGTACAATAAATCCTTCTGAATAATACAGCCCAGGAAATTCTGACTGTGTACCTGCTCTTCAGCTTTTACACAGTCTCTGTCTATTTTTTTGGTAAATGTAACTGTACTTCAGATGTACCGATATTACTTTTCCCTTTGGTTTAAACCAATACAAGGGAAGCATATGGTTTGGAGTGCACCAACTATTAATTTTGTAATCAATGTATTCATCCTTTGTCTTCGGAGTGGCCCTGTACTGGTATGAGATAAAACCTCAGCACTAGAAGAATTATAAGACCCATGTCTTTATAATTCTAAAAGGCATCGGGTAGGTTAATAAATAAAGACCAACAAAATCATGGGAGATGAGATACAAGTCACAAATACGGAAATAGGACTTTTTTTTTTTTTTTAATTCCTCATTGAAATGAACCCAATCTGGATTCCAGCATTGTCGCCATCCCGAATACGTGAGAAAAACAGATCCTGGTTGCAGGAGGTGCACAGAACCAGGTCATCCTGGATATTTTTAGGGGCGATGCCACCACGTTCCAGGAGAATTCTTAAAAGAAAGGAAAAAAAAGTAAACAATCATAGATATTCATCCTCTGACTAGTAAGAGAGACAGACAGACAGACAGAGATACAAGCTGTAAACAGAAAAATGTTTCATAATTTTGTTACGCTAAAGTTGTTTGGCGAATGGTAAGATCGAAATATTGTTTTAAAAGAACATCAAGTAAATGTGACGTTCTCAAAAGCGGAAGCCCACTTTATGTTTGTTTATAATCTGAAATAGGATTAAATAGGATTAAATAGAATTAACGTCTTTCTTGTAAAGTGAGAAGCACAAACTCCTGTACGGTCTCACTCTCTAAATAAGGTACCAACAGGATGGTAATAATAATAACTATTTCATATAGTGCTTTTCTCCCAACGAGACTCAAAGCGCTTCACAATTACAGTATAGTGCGCAATTTGCAACACACGATTGTTAGACACACTCCCTGCCCAGATGAGATTACAATCTACGTTTTTGGTGCCTGATGCACAGGGAGCTAAAGTGACTTGGCCAAGGTCACAAGGAGCCGACACCAGGATTTGATCCAGGTCCCCCCCAAACACAGTGCCTTTACTAACTGAGCAACTTCTTCAGCCCTCACATGATGGGGGGAATTTGCACCATCCTCATCTCCTATGCTTAAATTAATAAAAGTGACTAAAATAAATACAATAAAAATACTCACCGAGTTGCTCTCCTTATGTCAACCTTTGGGTTCGGTGATTCAAACTGGTGAACACATTGTGGATCTATATCATAGAACGCCTTGGCTTCCACCTGGGACAGTGTAAAGCAGCAGGGTCCAACACAAGGGCCCAGCACTACGAGTATATCATTCACGTTGCACCCAAACTCTGATATCATAGCATTGACTGTGGCCATTGCCACACCCAGCACGGTCCCTTTCCATCCTTTAAAAAAAAAGAAAGATGAGGGTCAAAGCAACATTGTAAACAAGCATTATAACAGACTTTTGCCCACCAGACTGTAAATAAATAGGCATCTGTTAAGAAAACAGGCACATTTTCAGTACAGTATAATAGTTTAATACAGCAATAGAAACTTGAACATATAGAAATATATTTTAAACAATTATAAAAAAAATCTACTAAACACGGGAGGATCAATAATTGGTGGTAGAAAAGGGGGAAAAGCAATGGGTTTTCCACCAGCTTTACATGAGCATTATGTCGTTTATCAAATATAAAAATGATAGCTAAATATTAGACAACCCACTCAGATAAGAAAAACAGATCCAACAATTTTTTTTTCTCTAAACTGCTCCCTTACGAGTATAACTAATAGAGGACTATTTATCCAAACGCATACAATCAAGGTTTCATTTTTTATGTTATTTCTGACATGATGTACAAGAATAAGCACCACTGAAGAATTCAAAGATCTACTTTAAAACGTAGCACTTAAATAATTCTATCAGGTCAGGGATATTGTCTTTAGTTAGTAGTTGTTACTATGCTGTTTGGATATGTTGCTGGTTGTGATACCTTTTGGATAGATCAGAATGAGAGTTCATCATGTATAGAGCTGTACACTAGAATTTGAGCTATCTGTACTTGTACGATAATCTATGTTCAGTTAGCTATGACATTTGCCCATTAAAATGCACCACAGCCTACCCTTCTTCAGATCTTACAAATACTAGAACTCTGAGCTGTTTGGACATTATGCACTTGGGTTTACAGTAAGAAAAATAACCGAAAAAAAGTGACCATACCGCTCAGCCTAATACTAATAACAGGTACAGTATTAAGTAATTACTCACCCACTTTTTCCCACAGCGAGTGCTAGATATAGGAACTTTTTGGGGTTCTCTTTGGACCCACCCTGTTAAAATGTTAGTTTACAGTAAGGACAACTGTTTTCAATCTTTGGAAGACGGTAGAAACAATAGATTATTTGGTACATGGCTGCATGTTTTTACTGAAAACATGTCTATGTTGATAAACTGGACTGTATATCAAAGTTTCGCTTATTTTTAAGCTTCTAATCTTGCCTTTCAAATTCCAAAACACAAGTGCGGTGAAAGTTGATGAGGTTGCAACGCTCGCTGTAATCCTAAATTTCCTACAGATTTATTAAGTGTTAAACAAAACTTGAACGTTTTTTCCCCCATTTTCTGGAAAAGAATGACACCAGAAGAATAGATGAGTTGTAGGTTGTAATACCTTTTTAGGGACCAACTTCGAGGTTTTTTTATACAGTAGATGACACGGTTTTTAAAGCTCGGCACTACAATTTCATCTATGAAGGACGCTGAAATTGGTTTCCTTAAGAGGTATAACAGCCTACAATGAATCTACATTTCTCCAAGACCAATATGGCTACTAGAATTTTGGACTACAACAAAATTATAAATGATGGACGGCGGCATCGAGAATTTAATTCCATGTATGGCAAAATTAAGTTGACATTTTTAGATTCATATTAAGCTCAAAATATTTACCACAAAACCACATAGGACTAGAAAATATGCTTTTTGGCAAAAACACCCAACTTCCATAAACTATTACATTATCACAGAATTGCTGCAGGGGAGTACTGTTGCTGTGCATGCAATACATACGAAGGTAAATACTGATTTGTTCCCCCTCACCCCCTCCCTCAAGACCAGGGTACATCCTAATCCCACAAAACATTAAAGCAAGCAGTTAATTAACATTCTTTACAATTCATAAACATAGTCTATTTTTGGCAAGCCATTTTAGCACCCCCCCCCCTCCCCAAAAAAAAGACCTGCCACAAATAAATCTGCCACTAGTGCAAGATAATCTATACAGATCCTTCCTTATGAGCCAACCTTGTAGGCACTTTAGGACATGTCTACCAAGCGGTGCCATGGCACACAACACTTTTCCGCTCCGGGTTACCCTATCCTGCCCATTCTAATGAATGAGTCGGGTGTCTTCTGGTGCCTGAATTTGTTATGGCATGGCACCATTCATAATTATGGCCCCCAATAGCTTGGCATGGTTTAGTACATCTGGATCTTCATGGTGTTTTTCAGGTGAATTTACCCTACTTTCTTTCTTCTGTAACAAAGAAAAAATGGCTGCTGGAGCACTTTATTTCCTGACCATCTCCAGCTGGAAGTGCTCAAATCTTGCCTAGGACCTGTTGTATGCATGTGAAGGGAAGAGTTTGATTCAGGCCAGGAGTACGACTGGTGGGTGAAGTAGAATGAGGGCTACTGTGCTAAATAGTCTATGTAAACACCAGAACAGCATACCCTGCAAACATATGTATATCCTACCAAGTAACATTCTGGAAAAATCAAAACGACAACGTCTGAGCTCGCTGGCATAACCTAAAGTTTGCAACTTATGGTGCACCACTATAAATTTCCTTTTCCAAACTGAGTACGTGTAAACCTAACACCACATACACAAAGTCTGGTTAGAAGAATGCGGACAATGGTCAAGTCATTTGAAGTGTAGAAACACAACAATATTGGCCGCTTCTGGTTGGAGCCAGATCCATATTGTCACTTTTAAACAATTACTGTGATGAATAATATTTTCAGAGTCTCTCAATGAGTTATTTAATTTTTCCTTGGGTACCAAAATGCCTGTGTGAGGCTTGCAAAGCACCATTACCTGAGCGAGCAGCACCAAAAGCTTTTTTTACTGGATCGGAAAAAAGCAAAGGTAAACAGTCTGCACCAGGAGCTGCTATTGTGACACCTTTCTGATTGGTTACTATCCCATCATAGCGGTCAGGTTCTTTCTTTCCCATGATCCAAACATCATTGGTATGAGCCGCCTAGCATTACAAGGTGAGAAAAAGGAACAGTAATAAAAATTCGTACAGGCAGGCTTAATATTTTGGGATATTCCACTGGAAATTAACAGTCTATCTTAAATAGAAGTATACACATTTTAGTCATTTGACTAAAAAGTGAAAACGTACTTACTGATATTTTGTTTTCTTGTAGTCCTCCATGGTGGCACAAGCTATGGGAAAACACCCGCTCTACTATTTGTACTGGCCGGCCATATCTTTAGGAGGAAAGGACCTCAAACCCTCCTACCGATGCTCATAAACACTTCCCCCGCATCAATAACAAAGAAAAGATAAAAACTCAACATTGACAACAAGCCATAAAGACATTGGAAGGACCTGTGCGCCACCATGAAAAACAACAGGTAAAGAAAATAGCGGAAAGTATATTTCCCTGGGTGTCCTCTCATAGCTGCGCACAATAAGATTTACCAGAGCAATAAAAAGAGAGAAAAAAGAAAAATGAAAGGAATGGAAGGTTGAAGAAAACAAGGAATCCAGATTACTGCAGCCCACAGAACCTTATTTCCAAAAAGTAAATCTTGTAAATGTTTAATAAAAGTGTTGGTGATGCACAATCAGCAGCTCTACAGGCATCTTGAGCTCGCTGCCCACAAAGACACCCTTGTTCTGGTAGAAAGAGTCCAAAGAAAAAGGTGGAATATGTACATTTGATTCCGGATATGCTTTTCTAATACACTGGACAACCCAGGCCACATCACCTTTCTTTGGACCTAGAATAAGAACACACAGCCCGTCTCATTTTTATAAAACCCTTAAAAAAAAAAAAAAAAAAAAAAAAGAAGTACAATCTTTTAAAGGTAGATTTTCAAAATTCATAGGACGTCTTATTTATGCTGTCTAGATCATTTTTAATTCTTTGTGCTTGGACAGAGTAATGATAAAATACAATCTTGGTTGGTATGACCACCTTCTTTGTTTTCAATAAAGCTTTTAAAAAAATAAATTAAAAAAAATCGGGGAACACCTGTAAATATGGTTCCCTACACGATAAGGGAACTTGAATTCTCAAACACGCATCTGGTTGGGGAAATGCGACTAAAAATTACATTTTGTCTGGGACACCAACTAAGAATTTAGCAGATTCAAAATGAGAAGCCTTTTAGCGCTTTAAAGCAGCATTATTTTTTTTTATATATACAGCATGAGGACCATGTTATTTTCATCTCCAGAACCCCCAATGATACTCACCAGTGTTAAGTTTCCAGAAAAAATAAAAATAAAAAAAAAAGGTATTGCAAACTCTGCATTAACCTTAACCATAATGCTTTCTTTGTTCTCAACAAGGTATCTATGACCTTCCAAGAGTCGTTTTCTTTTTTATGTAGCAAATTTCATTAAACAGTCATGCGGTTACACCAAATACTGACAGACTAGCATTTGAGCAGTATGCAAGCTTCCCGATTTCCTTGCCCATAAAGGGGACAATAACGATTACAAAAAAGTCTTGGTTTTTTTCAAATCTTTTTTTAGCACCAGGGGAACCAAATTAAATGGAGGGAAGATACAGTATAAGCCAAACTGAAGTCCCACTGTAAGAGCATCCACAGCCCAGGCTTGCATTTATGGAGGAGATCTAATACACAGCCTCTCCACTTTTTTTTTTTGCATTATGTTACCATTAGATTCTTCACCAAAAAAGTACGAACCTTGTACAAAAGGTCCTGATTGAGGTCCCATTTTCCTGGATAGTTCTCCTTAAATATAGGCTTCTACTGGAATAGTTAATGTTGTGATCACCAGAAGGTTCCCCTCTGCCCAGGTCATTACTCTTACCGACTATCATTATAGAGACTTGGTTTTGGTTCCCCCTTGCTTGTTCATATATGCCAGGTGTTGTCCAACCTGATTTGTATTGTCTTGAATTTGAGCACACCTACAGAGGCTCTCGGACTGTAAAGCACTGCATGATTTTTTCCCGATATCGAACTCTAGAAGAAACTATTGACCTTGGACCAACTTAATGAGACATTAAGGGCTAGTGTTGTCCCTTGGCCACATTACTTCTAAGTAATCTAGTAAAGGAATTCCCTCGGACACATGAAGTTTTCTGCCAACCACTAAGGTAATCTTCTGATTGTTATTGATGGGTATTCAATTCAATGATCTTAAGTAATCAATTTAAAGCAGTCTTTGAGTTTAGCCAGGCCCATAAAATAGTCTATAACCTCCTATGTTTCCTTAGACTTACTGCTATGACAACATTGACCTTTGTGAAGGTCTTTGGTGCCACAGATTGCGCAAAGGGTAGACCCTTGAACTAGAAGAATCTGCCTCCTACCATAAACCTCAATCTTGAGAACTTAAAATTGAATTAACTATTTGGGTATGTTTCTGTGAGTTGATTAGGCAAACCCCTACCTTAATTGTTAGTCAAGTGACTGTTTTTTTAGAGAATTTAAGGCAGTCTATCTTGGCTGTGAGCCATATGGCTGTGTCACATTTAAAGTGTCTAAAGAGTTCATTTTGGAGTTGAAATTGGAGGTGAAGATTAGAGGAAGATCTGGACTCTGCCCCACAACAACTTTGCAACTGTGAGCACTTGACTTTCTATATGCTGTGATTTGTACACTTCCCATTCTCCAATAACTGGGAAGTCTCTCCTCCTGGAACTCACTATGCCCTCCATGTTGCTTTTTCAGTTTACTGTTTCCTCACTCCTTTGTGAACGTCTCTGTTCTCTCCAACTTCCCCACAGCCCAATCCACAATTATTTATACACCTCTCTACTAGCAACTTCTTTACCCCTCAATAAAAAGCACACTCACCACACTCTATTCACATCCTCTATCTACTCTTTCCTGCTGCTGGGGATCTTCCTTAAGCCTAAACCCAGACACACACCCACAATCACTCCTACCAACCATTGTGGCCAAGCACTGTCATCTACAGAACTTATTCCCTCACCTGCTGTCTCTGTAAGTCTCACAACATACCACTTAAGATTGTAAACTCTTCGGGGCAGGGATTTCCTTTCCTATTGTTGGATTTTGCCACGCTTATTGTATTATAATTTCTGTGCTGTATTCTTTGTGAAGCGCTGAGTACACTTTTGGCGCTATATAAATAAAGACATACAATACAATGTGAAAACAGATACAAAATCTGGTTCCATGGACTTCATGACTCAACGGTGTGACTATTAATAACTTTAGATCATCCTGGATAATTCATGGCTTTTGGGTGCTAAAAATAAACGGGGAAAAAAAATTCATCTTGCCAACAGGAAAAGTGGAGTTCAGTGATGACATTTTCTGCCAACTTAGTACTGATACTGTCCCATAAAGGTATTTTCTTAGTTTGGGTCCTGTGAAGCACAAAACTAGTTTCTCTTAGAATAGTATAAAATTCTATTGAGTATCCTTTCCTAATAATTTCCAGAACCATTTGGCCCTAAGTTGTCTGGGTATATCCCCAACAGAAAGCCATTTTGCCCTATATCGGATCAAGATGGGCGAGGGAAGTGCCATTTAGTTAACCTAGACAAAGAAAATCTTCTGGTTCTTCCTAGTTATGATTGAATAGGCCAAATGTATTGCACACCATCCAGGTCTATATGTGGGCATTTCTCTTAAAATCGACTTCTGAGAACATATACTTGTTTCTTCTGCCTTTTCTCCAGGATATAGACATGAAAAATGATCTGCATACAAAGTTATCATAGCCAAGCTGTAGAAATAGCACCTTCCATCACAAATGTAATCTATGATAAATGAATGCAGAGGAATCCTCTACTGGTGTGGTAGCTGTCCTTGAAACCTCGTTGACTCAACTTCACAAATCTTTTAGATGAAGAAATCTTCTATGGGGCCTTCCACCATTTTTCGATGATAGGTTTTTACTTACAATTAGAGATCAAAATGTCTGGTTTGTTTCTGGGACCCCCCAAATAAGACATTCTGCATGGAAATCTATTCCACAGCGTCTTCTATGTCATTAGTGTAATAAGTTATCAGTACAGTCCGCACTAAAGAATACATGTCTCAAAGGTCTCCTGCTGAGATGACAAACCAACGAAACCCTTCTGTCGTGTGGAAATCATTAGAAGGGGCTGCTCTTGCCATACCAGCTAAGCAAGTGTTCCCTAGACACGGGCTTGGAAACATTTATCTGCAGTCTTTGCGTAGTGAATATAACAAACGACAGTGGGTGCCCAGTGCTACATCCAAGTGTCAAAACAGTGGATGCCTGCTTAGGACTTGGGCGAGTTCCTGAATGGTCTATACCCGTAGGAATTTTACCTTTCTTCTTTGGCTCGAAGGTCGGATATCTTCTCCTCCTAAAGTGGTGGACTGGCTACTACCAACAGAAGAGTAGATGTTTTCCCACAGCGTGTGCCACCATGGGAGGACACCTATGAATTTGCATCAATTATCATATTCCCTTTAAAAAAAATATATATAGAAGTAGCTGCTGACCACAACAGATTGGCCCTCGTGACCTTCCATCCAATACCTGCAGAAAAATGATGGTAAGGGCTGTATTACTGGCAAGGAGTGTGGGTCAGGGCAGCAACAGCAGCAGGTCCTATACCAAATCAATTTGGGAAGCCTAGTCTTTGCCAAGGTCTTTCTTACAGGGGTTACTTTAAGTTAAATTGTCCTGAAGAGAAAACATGTACTGTAGGTAAAATACAATGCAGACCAAAAATAAATTCCAAAAAAAACCAAAATAAAACACAGCTGTTCTAGAAATGTGGGCTTATAGCTGTAGCTATTAAACAGATAAGGCACTCGCAGACATGGCATTTATTGGGGACAGAAATACAGCCACATAAAATTGTATGTTGAAAGGTGACAAAATTGAGAAGTGCTACACGTGCTCTCACTGTGACTAACCTTCTAATGGTGATATTCTTTCTACTGACAAGTAGGCAAAGGAAATGCAGCAGATCTGCACTGTGATGAGCCAGGGCCCAAAAGAGATACTTTAAGCTTCTTATCTACCTATCAACCATAGATGAATAGGTGGCACTACTGCAAAACACTGCAGGTATCTCCACTACAAAAAGCAGTAATAAGATACAGGCAGTCTGCGTTTTACAACGCTTCGCTTTACAACGAATGGCTTATCCAACGCTATGCAATGCATACCTATATTCATTTTTACAACGCCAAAATGGCTTATCCAACACTCTTACGTCGCTTTGCAATGTTGTGTATATATATATATATATACAGTGTTCGACAAACCTATACATTTGCTCGCCCCGGGCGAGTGGATTTAACCCCCGGGCGAGTAAATATTGGCCCAAGCAGCACACGTTTGGTACTAGGTGGCGAGTAGATTTTTTTGTGTGGCGAGTAGATTTTTTGGTGATTTGTCAACCACTAATATATATATATATATATATATATATATATATATATATATATATATATATATATATATATATATATATATATATATATATATACACACATTCACATAAACAACGTTGCAAAGCGTCGTAAGAGCGTATATATATATATATATTATACTATATAATATATTATTTGTGTTATATTATATATATAATACAGTATATACACTATATAATTTATGTGTGTGCTGCGTATCTTATTGCCTGCATAAAATATTTGGTGTATTTTAGTGTTAAAAATGCCTTCAGGAACGGAACCTTTCATTTAAACAGTGTTCCTATGGGAAACGTGTTTTTACAATGTTTCGCTTTACAACGCCATTTTGAGTAACGCATTGTGTCGGATAACCGAGGACTGCCTGTATAGCTCTTCAACACACTGACTGCTTGCAATCCATGCTATACATAAATATTTAATAAGGATATCTTCCATCTAGTATTTTAATCCTGAGTACAATACAGTATATCCAACAAGTAAAATTGTTAATACACAGTTACCATTGGACTTTGTTAGCAGGAAGAAACATAGGCCGGGTTTCACTAAGCTACAATGCAGGGACCCTTATTTGGCATTAGCTGCTATTTAGGTCAATGGAAGTTAACACCGGATCAGGCTGCAATACCCTGCATTGCAGCTTAGTGAATCCTAGGCATAGAGTTGACCTAGTGTGCACGTTAACCCTTTGAGTGCCCCAAAAGTCCTAAGGGCGCCACTCTAGGGGCCTTAGAAATGTTTGCTTTTTAGGGCGGAGATAGCATTCAACGCTCTAGCGAGATCAGAATGGAAGTGGAGCCCCCTCCGGTTCCATTCATACCCTCGGGGTCCTGTCCGTAAACACTACATGTGCCCATGCAATCTCGTGGTTGAGATTCAGAAAGCCAAATGACGCTCAAGTGTCGCTGGTCTTCCGCCACTCAAAGGGTTAAGCTGCAAACCTCACATTTTTACATATGTCAGAGGATGTTTCTGTAGAGTAGCAGTGCCATGAAAAACTGCACCCCTCGCACATTATCACAGTGCTGCGCATGCACTTGCTTCTGGTTACGTACACTTCGTGATTAAAGTGCATTGAATAAAAAAAAGCGTTGTATTTGTGCTCGAAACCAACTTTCATCCAATATTGTGGGAAAAAAATGGAATTACATTTTCTTTGAAGAAATACTTTGAGAGGTGTGTGTGTCAAGAATGAGAAAAGTATGCTTTGTACATTACAAGCATTTGATTCATTTTGTGCTTGCGGAGGTGTCAAATATTAAAACAAGCTTCATCAACTGGACAAAGATCCAGGTGACAGAGTGTAAGGGCGGTTTATCCCGCAATCACACACTCTAATGTAAAGAAAATTATAGACTTTATAAAACACTCTTTCTCGCTCTGTTTTTAAAGCAGAAATAAAATAGAGAACTCTAAAATAGGTTTTAAAGTGCTTTTCTTTTTATTTGTAAAATTAGGCACAGTACTAGTACTTTTTTTTTAAACCTTTGACCACTGCAGGCCACATTTGACAGAAGAAAAAAAAAAGAGAGAGAAACCTTCGACACAGATGGGAAAATTTTGTATATTCTTTTGTACGAGTTGCCCAACTCCTCCTATTCACTCTCCTTATATTGTATACTGACGTATGTAGAGATAAATAGGTGCAAAATCTTAATATATTGCACAAGAGACGCAGGATGAAAAAGTCTCTGTTTCAATCTAATGGCAATAATATCATTTATGATATATCAGTCACAGCTTAAAAAAGGAGGAACTGTAGGTCTGGAATCAAGAAGATATATCCAGCGTATTCTAGACAGCCCAGCAGTTACACTTACAATGGTAAACTCACTGCCTTTTGTGTCTGTTTGCAATGTTGGTCCTTACTTGGTATGCCATTCAATTTAATCTCATTTTTTTTATCAATCTGTTTCCCCCATTGTACTGCAATGTGGAATATGCTGGCACTTTATAAATGACACTAAGTCACCAATCTTTCATTAAAAAAATGTTCTACTTGTTTTTTTTATTGACTTTGCTCCCTCTGCACTTTAACGTTCTTCATATTATGACATTACTAATTTCCGCGTACGGTTTCACGGGGTGTGCGCCGACCCCTTCAACACCACTTCCAAAAACAGGAAGAGAGAGAGCTGTCATGTATTTCCACACGGCCGCTTTAATATAACGTGGTGCTGCTTCCTCGAGCGAGAGAAGAAGACTCCCCAGCTATTCAAATGAATGGAACCAAGAATTTTCCCCGAGTGAAGAAGCAGCGTCACAGAATATTGAACAGGGGCCCAAGACAGCAGTGCCACCTCAGGGTATGGTAGAAGTATTCTTCTTACCTTTACAAGGTGAAAGGTCTTGGGATTAAAGCCCACAGCCTTGGCAAGGCGGCGCAGGTTCTCTGCCACCACTGCCGGTGGGTCTCTGCGTTTGCTGCTGCTGTATAGGTTCATGGACGAGAGCGCTGGAATGGACGATATTCCACCGTATCTCGTGGTAAATCCATGCAGGAACAAGCTATCTGCAGGGTTAAATGCAAAAGGGAAACAAAAAAAATAAAGATACGCCCACAAGGTGGCTTACTGTATGTTGTTTTCACTGGAAGGAGTTTTAGGATAAACACCACGAAATTGAGTCACGAAATCAGAAATTCAACATAAAAGGGTTGTGTTTTGTCTATTGCACACGTGGATTACAATATTCTCTCTTGTTGGGACACAGAGTGTTATTCATTAAACAGCTATAGTGCTAATTGGGGCACTATTGTATGGAAACTCCCACTGAAGTCAACGGTAGTTTCTGAATCGATCGTGCCCCAATAGGGCACACTCACAGTTTAATAAAATGAGTAGTTGCAGCACTTTTTTAATTAAAATGAAGGTTCCCAGTGTTACAACACAAAAAGGCTTTGATTTTTTTTTTATGTGGCAATATGATTTTCTACATTTTACACAAATTAGATTTGTGATAAATAAACCACCTGTTTCTTTGTCCCAGTTTTGACTTTTTGGAAGTCCCTGAATTGCTTTATGCCGAATTGAATGGCACTTGCTACACCAGTCGAAAAATAAAGATATAACTCAAAAGTTAAAGATACTTCCGGGTGCTGAAACTCCAAAATAATGGTCAAGTTTATTCATCCTATAGCATCTTTAAAACCGCAACGTTTCGGTTCAACACAGCAGACCTCTCTCAAGAAAGAAAAATATGGATCTCAACAAAGTGAACTTCCCGTAATTCAACATATCCTTGCTAAATTTCACCTTTCTTGAGGAAGGTCTGCTGTGTTGGCCTGAAACATTGGCTGAATAAATTTTGATTTTAGAGTGCTACTCTTTTCGCTTCACTATCAGAGCAGAACGTCAAATGCATCAGGACCGTGACATTTTGTTAAATTTTTTTATTTATTGCCAGGATTTCAGCTTGGAAGGAGAACTACGTCAGAACAGAATTACACTTCTTAGAGAATCACAAGCACCAATTCTTGTATACTAGATGTTGTGTTTGTGCATCTCTGATATTGTAAATAGCCTCTTTGAATATATGTAATCATATGAATCATGCTATGTAGAATAAAAAGGTTCGTCAATATATGCAATTTGAGGTGTGCGTATAATAAGATTAATATTCTATCCTTGAGTGTACAGCAATTTACGTATATATTCTCTTGTTTGCTTTCCTGAATTAATTTGATTTGAACCAAGCAAACAATGCTGAGAATATGTAAAAAGAACAAACAAATAAGCTCAATTATAAAAGGACTCCTATAGGGATGGCAATTTTTGGGGGCGGATCTGAATCAGCAACGGATCGGCTGGTTCTCTTGGTCCGCAGATTTCAGTGGACCAATCTGAAAAACGGCGATTCGCGGTTTGCGGATTTTGTATTATTACAAATACACTCAGATGATTCCGCAACCCGTGGACGGATTTGTAGAATCCAATCCGCGAATTCAGCGATCCGATGGTGGATTGTTAAGAATCCATGGATTGGATTCTACAAATCCGTCCCCGGGTTGTATCCAATAGCGCTTTTTGATGAATCCGCACAGACTAAAACCGACCAAATCAGTTTGTGGATTTTACAACGCAAAACAAATTTTGGGGGTTACATCAGTGAAAATCTGGGAAATGGATCTGGGCGGATTCGCCCATTTCTACTCCTAGTGAGACAATATCCGTTACCTCCTTTAGGTTCTAGTGAGCTAATCAACTGATCAGCGCATCAGTTATTTTGCCATACCTGGTATTAAGGATGACTTAAGGATGGTTAGTTCCCCTTTCACAAGAAGGCTTCCCAGGAACATTTGGATATCGCTCTCAACGAGTTGAAGTTGAGTCTCTGTAATAGTCTGTGCACCACTCTGATAGTTTGCTGCATGTCCCATCTGATCTCCAGAATTAAGTTCCAAGGTCTCAAACTCAAACTGGTAAACTTTGGTGAAGAGTCGGTCAATAAACGCCTTCATTAGACACGTCCTTTGAACAGGTAGAATAATTTTCACTCGGCTCACATTCTTTTCATCCAGTTTTTGCTGGATGTTGTACAAGGTGGAAGCAATGGAAGAGTTGCTGATCAGCTCGACACGTTTCCTGAGACCTTGGAAAGACCGGATTGCATGCACAAAAATCTCTCGGGCATCACCACTATCACATCCAAAGGTCTGGCAGTACATAATGTAGACAGTAGGATCTGAGTCAACATAATGTTTTCCAACAATATCCATTGCCTTGCGCAAAAATAGATTTATGCAGTTCTGGGAGCTTAACTCTGTGCTGAACATGTCAATTAGCACAGCTTCTGCCATTTTTTTTTTATTTTTTATTTTTTAATATATGTATATAAAAAGGTAGCAAGATCCTATGAATAGAGAAAGAAATTCCATTAGAAAACTAATAGTAATGGATACATTATATATGATGACCTTATAACACCAGATGATACATAACAAAAACACAATAGTAAGCAAAAATATAAATATATATGTTTTTTTCATGAAATAAAAGCAGCAAAGCTTGTTTGCCTAACACAGAGCATATACTATCAGCGCGCACTCCTGCAGCCCCTGCGATCTGAGCACTTTGCTGCAGGAGATTGGGGAGGCGATCAGGGGCGTTACGAAGCTGGTTCGCCCCCATTGGCTGACCCAG